>NC_085139.1:193679730-193828454 GCF_024139115.2 Armigeres subalbatus
TGATTGTATAAATCAAACCTCCTTGTCGCAATACATAACTGTACTCACTGAGAAGTGCCGAATTGATGATCCTCCATTTGTGCTTGGCTTTTTTGAAGTGTGGATCCGGATACAGGAAAAACATTTTCTCCAACTGTCCCTTGCGGAAAAAATTGGTCAGATACTTCATCGCGTTCGTGCGGATGCAGGCAATGTTTTGGTATTGGCCTTCGTTCAGCTTCCGCAAAGCCAGCACCCGGTCCATTACGTAGTCGGACACTTTCACTCGTATTTCCATCCCAACTGCAATTTTTTCAGGATACATTTCCCCCAGTGTCACCAAGAATCCACCGTAACCGCAGCCGATGTCAGCGAATTCCACCAAGCGATCTCCTATTGTGGGATAGTGCTGAGACCAGTCGTAATCATCTGGATGGGCTGGACTGTCGAATGAATGATAACATGTTGTAATATTGATAGTAAGCACAATAGTCAAAATCGAATCATATGCAATAACGCTAATGCTTTTGGCAGAGTTCAATTCACGTTCAAGTCAAGCAACTTCTTCAATTCACTTGCCAAACCTAAACTTAGTATAATAGACTATGACTTGAATAACCTGTATTTTGTTTTTCGATCGACAAGAGAATTAGGTATAATAAAATCATACATTCCTTTTTGCTATTTAAAAATAATTTAATCGGCAACATACATTCTGGTCCAGGGTCCCAGCGCAACAAATTTCCATTACTCTTTGTGATTACTGCTAATATGTAATGTTTAAAACCAACGGTAGATTTTACATGGTTGCTAAAACATTACTAGATCTTCAGGCACACTCGAGAATTGGGGATGCAGCTTGCTAAAGCTATAGAATTACTTTAAGTGTATAGGGGCAATGACGGCTTTGGCAGGTTTTGTTCTGTTATGTTCAGGGGGGGTTTTTGTTGACCAAATTTTATGAAATTTGGCCATTATATTCTTTGATATACAAAGAATGTTTAGGCCAAATTTGAGCATGATTAGTTATAGAAAACCCCGACAGGGTAAGGGTAAGGAGGTCTTGACTGTGCCAAGAGCAATGTCGGAAATTATTTGCCTACAACGAATTGTAATTATTGTAATACTTACTAATCAAAGGTATGGTCCGCGATCGGATTCGAGTGCGCTCGTTGCCGATAGAACCGCTTCTGCGGAAGTTTAGTGGGCGCTGATGGGGAAATCGAAGAAGGCGCTACCCCTACTTGGTCCATTTTAATTTTGAAACTGAATTGTCACACTCCTTGAAGAGTTTACAATAAATAATATATCGTGTTTTTTAGCAAACGCAGGAAAAGCAACTTACCAATGAAATAGGAATTCACATCACATCGAAACTGTAATCAATTTCCGTCCGCGTGTGGTTGTTTATTTTTATTTTCTTTTGTTTACTTGTTTACTATCACGCGCTTTTGACCAGAGGAGCGACATCCAATTTTTTTTACTATGGATTTTGACAGGTTTGCCTGTTCGTTCTTTTTTGGAGGATAAATTTATCCCCCAGTGTCAAATGACCCCAATACTGATTTATTTTGCAATAGTATGTGCGTGAATTTTGAATGTTTACGTTTTTACAGGGGAATATGATGCAAAACGCCCATACCACTCAATAATGCAACATGATACAATCATGAGAAAATAGAGAAAAAATTAACGAAATATCAATTAAAACAATTTTATACTTGATTCCATGCTTCAAACTTAAGAATGTTCAACTTATTTGCTCAATTATTTAGAATGCTAGTTTCACAAGATACTAGTGCTGTCCAATGAGCAGCTCGAAGTAGCTCGAAGTTCGTCCCATCCCTCTCATGCCCATTTGTTAACAAAAAAGAACGAGAAGGACGGGAACAACTTCGAGCTACTTCGAGCTGCTCATTGGACAGCATTACTGTCAATGCCTTTGTTCGTTTTATATCATTTTCACCCTCGCAATTGTTTTTGTTGCATTCGCAGTGCACTCGTATTGGTGATTCAGAAAAGATGTGACAAAGATGGCGTAGCTTGTCATCCCCGTGCTTTTGACTCACTCACTAGCTCACTCACAAGTTAATGAGACAAAAGACTCACTTTACACGGTTAGAAAAAGGTACCTAAATAAAAAAGATGTTCTAGGGTAAAGTGACCAATAGTGGACCCCCAACCAATAGTGGACCCTCCAGCCATTTTTGCATTATTACTGCACAATGTCAACATTTTGCTATGAAATTCTACCGGGAGAACCTACCTTACAGTCCTATGATTTGATTACATGCGTTGGAAATGCTATGGAAAGTCAAATTAGATGATTTTTTACAATTTTATAAAAAATAAACACGAGAGTGTCCATTATAGGAATATTTTGGGGAAGAAGAACGTCCCGAAACGGGACATGAAAATCAAATGAAGTGTCGACTATAGGGAAGCAATTTCCTATTATGGACCCCCAGGGGGTCTACTATAGGGCGAATTCAGTTAGACTTTAAAATGTTAATTTCAACGAATAACGTCGCATAGTTGGGTGTTTTATGTATGTATCGTGAAGAGGGGATGCAGAGCTTGTTGTTAGATATCAAGCAGTGTTAATATTTTGAAAATTTCTAAGCCGTATGATAGGAAGAGCAAAATTCCGCTACTAGGGGGTCCACTATTGGGCTTTTTACCCTATATTAACGCTTCCATATTGTCGGCGTAGCACCAACTTAGAATTCGGAAGTCGGGACTTCCGAACCGAACTTTCTTCCGAAGTTTTATCTGTCAAACTAATTGATGCGTTGTTTAGCGCATCTTTAGGCGAATCCAGCGCACTATATCCGAAGTTGGGAAAGTTGCCTGTATCTGGAGAAAAATCCAACTTCGGTATAAAAAGCGGTATAAATTTATTCCGGAAACACAATACTAACGGCAACAGAATCGCTGTCGCCGAGCGATAGAATCACGTCGCGACTGTCGCGTCGCGTGCAGAGGAGCGACATCCAATTTTTTTTACTATGGATTTTGACAGGTTTGCCTGTTCGTTCTTTTTTGGAGGATAAATTTATCCCCCAGTGTCAAATGACCCCAATACTGATTTATTTTGCAATAGTATGTGCGTGAATTTTGAATGTTTACGTTTTTACAGGAGAATATGATGCAAAACGCCCATACCACTCAATAATGCAACATGATACAATCATGAGAAAATAGAGAAAAAATTAACGAAATATCAATTAAAACAATTTTACACTTGATTCCATGCTTCAAACTTAAGAATGTTCAACTTATTTGCTCAATTATTTAGAATGCTAGTTTCACAAGGTACTGTCAATGCCTTTGTTCGTTTTATATCATTTTCACCCTCGCAATTGTTTATGGTGCATTCGCAGTGCACTCGTATTGGTGATTCAGAAAAGATGTGACAAAGATGGCGTAGCTTGTCATCCCCGTGGTCGCGTGTGTTTGGGGGAACCTTCATATTTCCACACGGTTAGAAAAAAGTACCTAATATTAGGTACTTTTCACTCAAATCGGGGGTTCAGTGTGGGAACCTAAAATTAAGTAATTTTTTCTTGAAATTAAGTAAAATTCACTTAATATTAAATAAAATGTACTTAATTTTAAATAGAAACTAACCAAAAGTTAGGTAAATTTCACTCAACTTTTGTAAACATGAGATTACTCAACGTTGGGTTCCCACACTTTAATGCCCTTGTTGAGTGGTTTTGCTCTTCATTTTATGACAACAAACGAAAGAGGGAAGGAGATGCAAGAGAAAAAAAGTACCTAAAATTAGGTACTTTTTTCTAACCGTGCATGTGGGAAAGGCAAACTACCTAGTGCCAGAAAAGTCATTTCAATCAAATTTGGGTTATTGGCCCACACGCTAACCTGGAGCTACCCAGAATTATGTCAAAGTGACCCAAATTCAGCAAAACCGTGGTTACTCTAATTTGGGTTCGGGTACCTAAACTCAAATCTGGGTAACAGTACAAGCGAAAAAATCTGGGTATCCGGTACCCAGCTCTTTTCGCTCCAGAATATTGTTATTGTATAAAAAATGTTAAAAAATTCAGTTTCCCCCGGTTTCCCCCAACGTATATCATTTGCCGGCTGTGCCGACAATGCTCCGCCTTGATAAATTTAACCATTCTTACCTTATTTTTGCTGCATACAACGAAAAATTCCAACATTTTCTCCGGAATACAACGTCGGCGCCATGTTGCTGTATTCGAAAATGTTTAAGTCCCCATTTACCCAGATTTCGGGTTCGTCTGACTCAGATCCATTTTGTTGACATACCCAGATTTTGACAACCGCTAATATCGAAAAAATCCGGGTAAAATCGACCCGGCCACTGGGTTGTTTCAGATTAGCGTGCAAACTACGGGTTTGAGTGAAAACAACTTACTTTCGGGTAGTTTTGGTTTTTAGTGTAATTTGTATATCTCTCTCTCTACCAGACCAGTCAGTCAGAATCTGAGAGTCAGAATGTGTGATGTGAAGATTGTTCGCATTTTTTTTAAATTTTAGAACAGAAAATGAAACTACAAAGGTTCTTGAAAGCTGCTCTGAGTGATGGATAATATCAATAAAATTGGCTTAGATAAATGTTCTTATTTTCATGTTCTGTTAAGTAAGTATTCTTCATAAAATAGGAGTAAATTATAAAAAATATATCTTTATAGGTGTTTCTATATCTCATATACGGAAGACGGTCGTAGAAGTGAGACCATGTCAAGAACACAATTTGTTCTATATGGCAAACAATTATTATTGCCAAGTCATTTGGAACGGGAGAATGAAAGGTAATAGGGTAACCAACTTGATTTGGACCCTCCTGGCGACAGTTTTCTGATTTCTGAACTAAGAACAATGCCGCTGCTAATTCCCCCATTGGCTTCAGGAAATTACTATTGTTCAGCATCTGTTTCACTGGTTTCCCGTGCAAAAAAAGCGATATTTAGATGAAATTTCGAGGAAATTAGATTGTTCAAGAAGGCGTTACGCTTAAAAGTATACATCACTGAAAATCTCAGAACGTACACAATAAGTTTTTGTCGAAATTGTGAATTTAAAACGCAAGAATCTTCTCATTGATGCATGCCAATCGAAAGATAAGACTTATTGGCTTCGGCTCAATTGACCAGGGTAAATTAGAAATTCGACTTTGAAGAGACTAAATTGGGGGTGTCCAAAATGTGTACATTTGGGGGTCCAAAATATGTTACACTGTCCAAAACGAAGAATATTTTCATTCAAAAAAAAATGCAAATTTCAGTGATTTATCAATAACTGAAGCCCATTCTGAATTTCTATTTCATAAATAAGACTTTCAACTTTGAAATGGTGTCATTTCCGCCCATATCGAAACTATATTTCAATAGGTATAAGCATATTTTGGGATGCACTTCCTCTAGGGGTCCAAGATAGGACAGTTACCCTACGCATAACAATAGGGGAAATTACGGCGTTGGCAGGTTTTGTTCTATTATTGGCAGGGGTTTTTTATGACTGACTATGCTGAAATTTGGCATAAACATTCTTTGTATATCAAAGAATATTGTGGCCAAATTTCATAAAATTTGGTCGACAAAAACCCCCCTGCCAATAATAGAACAAAACCTGCCAAAGCCGTCTTTCCCCCTACCTAATAATAGGTATGTTTGCAACGAATGTTGCAAGCTCTTAGCATTATAACAGCACGCCAATCTCGGAGGCAGCCGGCTTGTAGCTCTCCCTCTCTCCAGGGCGGATTACAAATGCTCAAACACACCGACACCAGGCTTATAAAGCGTATATGAACGGCAAGTTGAACGCTATAATAATAAGCTTAACCCTTTATAAGGCAGACGAATCTAAACAATAAATTAACAAAAACAACAATAGGACACAATGTTGACATGGTATTAAACTCAAATGTATGTTTGTTATACATTAAACAGTTCAGAAACATTGAAAAATTGGTGGCAATATAGTTGCCACTGCCCGCCAAGCGGTAAAACATTGGCGGCAATATAGTTGCCACTGCCCGGCAAGCGGGAAAACAGGCAACAACAAAAATATAAAAATATTTTTAAAAATTTGGTTTTTCGTAGAACCAGTCAAATCGAGGTACGTTACATTTTTTGGTGAAGAGTCCTACACGGAGAATAAACGGTTAAGTTTGAAACAACCAACATTGTGGTTGTTTTTCAAACTGCAAATTATTTAAATGGTAATTTTGAAATTCAAACCAACAATTTTGTTTGAAACTAACTTTAAAATTGTGTTGGTTTAACATTTAAAAATATGTCAATTCAGCATAGATTATATTTGTTTCAAATCAAATTATTTGTTGTTTCAACCTAAAGTTTTGCCTGTTCCAAACATTTATTAAGCTGTCTGTTGATGTCACGTCAGTCTTATATCAAAATAAAATAATCGGTTGATTCAACGTAAGAATGAAGTTGATTCTAATAACTTTTTTGTTTACATCTATAACAAACCATAAGTATGTTTGATTTAAACTAAAATTATTATTTATTCGATTGTCATCGGGATGCTTCGCGCTTTAACAATATCAACTCTTCAATCAGCCGGATCATCCCAGTCAGCACATTACTTTAAAAACGGCGCGTCATAAGATTCCATCTATATTTTTCGATGGCGTTTTATCATTGGGTCTCCCAAAAAATGTAAGTATGCTACTTGCTTTAATGATCATTTTTACAAACCTGGCAATCGCTTTTTTTCAGGCGTAATGAAATAACAGCCGGATATATATTTTAATCGCCGCCTTTGCTGTTGTTTGAGGAGCCACCTCGGGAGTCATCGATATATTTACGTGGGTGGAACATGATTATATATTTAAGCCATAAGTTTTCTAGCCAGAACGCTAGAGATGAAAATAATGTTCGTCTTCTCAAATAAATGTATGCATGTCTAAAAAAATAGTTTATGTCAATAAAGAAACTATCTGTATGTATTAGCAAATTTATATCATCCTTGTTATTCAATAAAAAAAATGAGTAAAACGCAAGGGGAAAACAGAGGGGTTATAATACTGGTAACAACAACCATAAAATTAATTTAAAACAAATCATTTTTATGCATTGTTGCAAGTTGGAATTTGGTTGTATTAGGCTAAAACTTATGTTTGAAACGACCATTCCTTTGGGTTATTCGATAAGCTGTCAAAAGTAAACAACCAAAAAATTATTTAAATCAAACAAAATTTTGGTTGAATCACTTGAAACGATGCGAAAAAAACACCAAATTATTTTAGTTTGTTTTAACCATCACCTCATATCAAATCAACTAAAATTTTGTTTGGCGTAAAATCAACCTAAAATATTAGTTGAAATAAGTCTGATTATGTTTAAGTTTACCATACTTTTTTCTCCGTGTAGTCAGAAAACGCATTAGGGGCCATCCAGAAACCACGTGGTCATATTTTTGAAGATTTTTAACCCCCCCTCCCCCCATGTGGCTTATCGTGGTCATTTGGTTCATTATGTTATCAAGTTGTAATGTGTATCAGGTATTAGTATATCTAGAACTCGCACACCTTCGATGCATCAGGAGGGAACAAAAAAAATGTGGACTCGCGAATATGTTATAAAAATTTGTAATGGTTTAGAAATATTCCAAAATATCCCTATATTTTTTATTTCTTTATTGGTGATTTTTTTTAAATAATTATGAAAATCCCTATAGATTCCTAAGAGTCATGCAAATCCACTGAAAATCCCTATAGATTCCTAAGAGTATTTGGGATATTCCGTAGCTCTGGAGGTACTGGAAATTATTAAGATATATTAACCTCAGCGAAGCATCTGAACTGAACTGAAGGTTTTTCTAAGGGCATACAAGTTTTATTCAGAATCTCAAAACTCTCTTCATTATGCCAAGATTCTATGATTCTAATCAGAACCATAACACAATGTCCTTAATATTCCTTTGTCTGAATTATACAGTTTTGGCTTAAAATGCAAGTTTTCATTTTAAATCTACAGTCTTTAATATCTTTGGGTTCCTTTTGGTATTCTAGAATTTATTGTTATATTTTTGTATTTAACCCTCACAGGACGATTTTTTTACATGGATTTAACGTACATATTTAGGGGTTTCCACTCGATCTTGCCAAAACTAGTATAGAAAGAACTAAAAAGTCGTACTTTTTTGGGTGTCGTCATAGGCCAAACTGCTCTGAAGTACATATCCTCAAAAGTATCAAAATCATGTCAAGAAACAAAATGTCCTAAGACATGATATTACGGAGTTTTGAAACGACCCGATCAACCAAGACCTGAACGATGTATCCGTGTATCGCTAAGCATCCAAGCAGGTCCATTGAGCCAATGCGATTTCATTTATTACTTTCAAGACCTTTCATGAGTCGATGTTCTAAGATACGATATCGACTGAAATGAAAACTCAGCCTAAAAAATTCAAAAAAATTTCCATAACAATTAGGAAATTTCCAATAAAGAAATCATGGAATTCGCAATAAAAAAATATCAAATTTTCTACAAATAATGCAAAATTTCCATAAACAATTACACAGAAAGAAAATTCATTAATAAAATTAAAAAAACCATTGGTAAATTTAAAAAGTTGCGTTGGTTCTTTTTCGTAGAGAGTACCGCATGTTCAAAATAAAAGTACGCAAACTTTTTCAACAACCATGGTCCAAAAGTGGTATGCCGCTCTGAAATTAAAAGTTTGAACATTCAAAATAAAATAGTAGAACTGTCAAATGCAAATGTTTATACTGTAACAAATAGAGCAAAATATTCTTATTTCAACTAAAGCAAACCCTCCCTCTTCGTACCCTTTAGTCATTTTATATCTTAAATATAAATAATCAAATAACAATGAATATCTTTTGCATTTTATTTCATTAGTTTTTAACATTTTTCCTCACTTCTCAGGCGGTGCAAGTTGCGGCACCTCCTACAGTCCGTGATTCAGCTCCTGGACAGGATGAAGGTGCGCTTCGTATAGTCATCTGTGGGGATTGCAACATTAATTTCCTCTCGGTGATAATATGTATCTATAAATGCATAAGAAAAGAAAGGGAAATCTAGCATAAATATCGTTTTGATCGCAATGGCAACTAGCCCTGGTACTTCGACTTATATTTATATGATCAAAACGCCTGCCACCGTAAAAATACACCTACCTTTTGATATCGTAACCGTTTGGTGTTTTCTGGCAATGATGTTTGATGTATTAAGGGGTACCATTTTTATTCGACGTACTTGTACAAATATACAAAACCGTGCTAAATTGCACAACGAACTGTTTTTTCGCGCACGTATAGAACAAACAGTGTAAACATGTTTCTTCTCTTTCTCGCGCAACTACTATCTGTCAAAGAAGATATGTTTTCGTCTGGGGAAATGATCGTTTAACAATTTTTTGATTGAAAAGATGAACTTTTAAATTTATACTGGAACCCGACGAAAAATATTTTTTCTCCAAAAGCAAAACTTTCGATTCCGAAAAAAGAACTTTTATTTTCAAGAAAACTAGCTACTTTTTAAATAGAAAGCTTAAAATATTTGTTAAAATAATGTTTGTTTTTTCTGTGTAAGAATTTTCCACAAAACAAAAATAAATTAACACTTTTAAAACCAAAAATTACAAACATAAAAGAAGAATTTTCCATAAAGAAATCAAAATGTTCCACGGAAAAAATACAAACATTCCATAAATAAATCAATATTAGAAAAAAAAATTTACAAAATTTTCGACAAAATAAATATTTTTTTAACCAAAAATTAAAACCTTTCCATGAAAAAATCAATAATGAGCATTGAAAAAAAGGAAATTTTCTATCAAAGAATATGAAAAAGCAATAAAATTAAGCATTTTTCCATAGATTAACCCTTCTTTAAAAGCGTTTGAAGTTCATGAAAATTTTATCAATTTGGTTGCTTTTCTTTCTTATTTTCTTATTTTTTATTGCTTTTTATTGATGTGAAAGAAACCCAGCATTGCCCAGGTGTTGCAAATGTCACAATGAACTATTTGCAGCACCGCACTCTAGATCAATTTCCGTGCGTTTGTTCTCTTTTCCTCAACAGCTGACCAAAAATTGTATTTTAATGACTTTTTACATTTCCCCGTTAAATTCACTAACTTTTTGTATATACAAACATTGCGGATCCCAAAACGAATCGATTAGGGGAGAATCTTGCAAATCGGTCAACCGGTTCGCGAGTTAAATCGTCAAGAAGGAAATCTCAACTCATTTTTATTATATAGAGATTATGTGTAGAAAAAAATATTTATTTTGTGAAAAATTTTGTAATTGTTCATTGCTAATATTGATTTATTCATGAAAATTTTGTATTTTTTTCGTGGAACATTTTGATTTCTTTATGGAAAATTCTTATTTTACAATTGCAGTTTTTGCTTTCAAAAGTGCTAATTTATTATTGTTGAAATTTTTTTCGGCATTTACGCTGGAGTTGTTTTGTTTTTTTTTCATTAACAATTTGTAGCAAAATTTCCAAGCAAAATTTTTCACAGAGAATTGTTCAAAAATCATTCGGAATGCCAGCACTTTATCAGGATTGTATGAAGTAAAGTCAAAGTTTTTACAGGCAATTTCTTTACTGGATTTTTCCTGAATATCCACAAGAAATTCTTTTGAAGTTTTTTTCTTGGATTATTGTAAAAACATGAACATTTTTCAAAATTGTAGCTGCAGACCGCCAATGCAAAAGTGTCAGCGGCGTGATGCCAAAAACCATCTGCGGCGGTGGCGCGGCGGGTTTTTTCTTTATATTTTTCCATTTTTCCTTTCCAATTTTGTTTGTGGAAATTGAGACTGAATCGCAACCTGTTTTTTCGTTTATTTTTTTATGGAAATGGGTTAAGGCTAAGATGGTCAAATAACGCAGATACGCATCGACGTTGCGACCGACGCTGCGTTACCGGTTATTTTCGATGCACACCTACGTCTTTTCAACGCTGAGTTGAAAAGACGCTACGTGGGCATCGGATTTAAGATGCGCTTTGCGTTTAATGATTTGTATTTTTACACCGCCATTGTTATTCACCAAAACTTTTCGTATAAAAAAGACCACGTGGTTCGAGAGCAACACCCCCCTCCCCCCATGTGGCTTATCGTGGTCATTTTGCAAACCCCTCCCCCTCCCCCCATATATGACCACGTGGTTTCTGGAAGGCCCCTTATAAGTGAAAACAAAAATTTCGCGTTTTTTCTCCCAAGGGGGGACCCTTGGGAAAAAAACACAATTTCGTCAAAAATCCAAAAACCAAATATACAGAAAGGCAAAGCTTTTTTCACGCTAATCACGTAGTAATCTAATACAGGAGATTCAAAATAATTGATACCAACGGGAAAAAACATATCTTTGTCGTTTTTTTAACGAATTATAACTGAAAATCCTTCTTCCACTCGAAACTTACGATCTGTTCGTGAAAAACCTGTTCTCAAATTGACATTTCAATTTTTTTATGGCTCAAATTCATCTGGGGTGTTACTAGGAAGCAAATAAAGTCACTACATGTGAAATAATAAGTAGAGCTCTTGTTAATAAATAGAAAAACATATTATTTGTTGGTGGCAATATAGGCAACTTGGCCTGGGGCCTTATTGCGCATCTCCTGTCGATAGCTCTTTCGCATGAGTGATTGCATGGTTTTATCGTTTCGAGTCGTGCACAATGCTACCCCTGTTTTTCTGCTTAGTATTCTACATATTAACATTTCCTCAGTTATTAATGGAAAGGGTTTCTACACAGAAAAAACAAACATTATTTTAACAAATATTTTAAGCTTTCTATTTAAAAAGTAGCTAGTTTTCTTGAAAATAAAAGTTCTTTTTTCGGAATCGAAAGTTTTGCTTTTGGAGAAAAAATATTTTTCGTCGGGTTCCAGTATAAATTTAATGGCGGTAAGCTCCAACGAGGATAATACTCGATTTAATACGGATTTTTGTTATTACGGTATTAAAGTTAATACTTCGAACGGTAAGCTCCAAACTCGTATTAAGTACGCAACCACTATTCGCTCCACACGATACTGAGAATGTATGCGTGTGAGAATGATTAAATCATAAATAATAAGCGATGACTTTTTGCTGTTTGTTTTGCTATCATTTCCAAAACATTTTCAATGATTCGGGTCTTGCCGCTCTTGCAATCTCGGGTTTTGTATAAAGAAAATCAAGTTTTTTCGGCAATATAATCGGTTTTGACTTGGTGGATTAGCATGAAATTAATGATATATATTTGAAAAAGATTCTCCGTAGCAAGTGTTGAGTTTTATGCTCTGCGTGATGGCCATATCAAATTTGTGAAAATACCTTAATCAGTGTGTTTTGTTTCGGATCAAGATGTCCGACATCCTTATTGTGTTCCGAAGCTGGTGGGATGACCACTGCGATACTGCGCTGCGCCAATCCAGGATTCTAAACCTGCACTTTGGAAGCGGATTTTCTTCTGACCTGCTGACGGCTTCTTCGGCGCGATCGGCAGTGCAGAATACTTACAGACGCCTGATGTATAATAGTCCAATGCACAATGCTTGTATCGCTGTTCCACAGGACATCAGACCAACGATTAGTTGCAACAAGGACAAGTTTCAGATCTCGACGTTCAGCAGCTCACCCCGAACGAAGTCTCGGTGAAAATGTTGGGCAACATCATTACCATCGAAGGAAAGCACGAAGAGAAGCAGGACGACCACGGATAAATCTCACGGCATTTCATTAGGAGGAATTTCAACCATTTCGGTATCGAAGAAGGCGATTAGCTCAAATGGGGGAGAACCAATACCGATCGTACCAACCGGTGAGGTGAGGAAAAGCCTCTAAAAACTTAAGAAAACTGGTGAGGTGATGAAAAAGAATAATACCCGTTAGATGATAGAGTGGAGTGGGGTGTTAACAGTTTTATAACAAAATAATTACGTGTTTCAATAAAGATTTTATCACAATGTGAATGTGGCAATTTTTCATATTTCTAGAGCAATTCGCTTCGAGTTCTTGGAGGAATCCTCTCCGAATACTTGAATTAAAAATGCTTCTGAGTTCCTGGAGCAGCTCTTTCAAACTTACTGGAGGATATTCGAAATTCCTGAAGGATTTGTTTTGGAATTCCTGATAAAATTTACTCGGAAATTATATTCTGCTGATTTTTTCGAAATATTACAACAACATTTCAAAATCAATCCCCCCAGAATTCTTTGGGGTATTTTCTAGGAAGAACTTTTTTCATAAATCTCAGTAGCACAATATTTACTTAGAATTTCTAATAAAATTTACTCGTCTTTCCAGAAGGAATTTTTTCAAAATTTAAAAAAAAATCTCGTGTTTCCAGGAGTAATCAGCTTAAAATGCCTGAAGGAATTCTTGGAGGAATCGTTCCAATATTCATGGGGTTTGTTCTGAAATTTTTGAAGAAATCCCAACGGTAATCATGAATGAATCCTTCCAGTAATCAAGGCAGAGTCTCACAAACTGCGACCCACCTACCAGAATCATTGCATTAATTTTTAGAAAAAAATTAGGATAAAAATGAGTTTGCGTTAGATTGAACAAATCATAATAAATTGCTTAAAATCCCTTCATTGTGTTTGGATTAAATTGGATTAGGATTGTATTTGGATTCGATTCGGATTGAATGTGGAATGGAAATGGATTGTATTTAGATTGAATTTTGGATTGGTTTTGGATTAGATTCCGATAGGATTTGGATTGGTTTGAAATGGAAATGAAATGAATTCAGACTGAATTTGTATTGGATTTGGATTGAATTTGAATTAGATTTGGAATGGATTTTGATTGGAAATGATTTTGATTTGGATTGAATTTTGATTGGATTGGGATTGGAATTGGATTAAATTTTGATTGGATTTTGATTGGAATTGATTTGAATTTGTGTTGAATTTGGAATGGATTTGAATTGGATTTGGATTGAATGTGGGTTGGATTTGGATTGGATTTGAATTAGGTTTGGATTGGATTTATATTGGATTTGGATTGAATTTGAATTTGATTTGGAATGGATTTTGATTGGAAATGGTTTGGATTTGGATTTGATTTGGATTGAATTTGAATTAAATTTGAATTGGATTTGTATTGAATTTGGATTGGATTTGGATTGAATTTGCATTAAATTTGGGTTTGGATTGGATTTGTGTAGGATTTTGATTGGAATTGGTTTGAATTTGGATTGGATTCGGAATGTATTTTGATTGGAATTTGGGTTGGATTTGCATTAGATTTGGATTGGATTGATATTGGATTTAGAATGGATTTTGATTCGATTTGGATTGAATTTGGAATGTGTTTGGATTGGATTTGGATTGGCTTTAGATTGAGTTTGGATTAGTTTTGGATTGAATTTGAATTTTATTTGGATTGGATTTGGAATGTATTTTGATTTGGTTTGGATTTGGATTGAATTAGTATTGAATGTGTATTATATTTGAATTGGATTTGGTTTGGATGTGGGTTGGATTTGAGTTGGATTTGGATTGAATTTGAATTAAATTTGGATTATATTTGGATTGGATTTGGATTGAATTTGGATTAAATTTGGGTTGGATTTTGATTTAAATTTAGATTGCATTTAGAATGGATTTTAACTCGTTTTGGATTTAATTTGGAATGGGTTTGGATCAGATTTGTATTGATTTTAAAATTGATTTAGATTGGAATTGAAATGGATTATGATTGGAAATAGTTTGGATTTGGTTGGAATTTGGATTGTATGTGATTTGGTTTTGATTTGGATTAAATTTGGATTGGTTTTGGGTTGGATTTGAATTAGATTTGTACAGTAGACGTTCGATAACTGCAAGTCATTTAACTGCAATGCTTTTTAACTGCAATTCGATATTTGCAACAGTTTTGCAGTTATCGGACCGCTAAACTTCAAACTCATGTCAGACTCAATGACAGCTGCATTGCGCTGCACATTTAGATGCACTTTTATTGCATCTGACGTCGATTGACAACCGTTTGACGTCTAGAATGCATTGCAGTTATCGAACGGCATTCGTTAACTGAAAAGTAAACATTTTGCAGTTATCGAACGGCTACTGTATTGATTTTGGATTGGATTTAGAATGGATTTTGATTTGCTTGGATTGAATTTAGAATGGGTTTGGATTAGATTTGGATTGGATTTAGATTGAATTTGTATTGGATTTGGAATGTATTTTGATTGGAAATGGTTTGGATTTGCATTGGATTTGGATTGAATTTGAATTTAATTTGTATTGGTTTTGAATTGGATTTGGATTGGATTTGAATTAAATTTGGATTGGATTTGGATAGAATTTGGATTGGGATTGGATTTGGATCAAATTTGGATTGGAATTAGTTTGAATTTGTATTGGATTTGGAATGTATTTTGATTGGAAATAGTTTGGATTTGGATTGGATATGGATTGAATTTATGTTGAATTTGGAATCGATTTGAATTGGATTTGGATTGCATGTGGGTTGGATTTGGATTCAATTTAGGAGTTCCCCCAAGAGTTTCCCCAAGATTTCCATCAGGAATTCCAACAATAGTTCCTCTAGTTCCATAAGGAATTCCTCCAAGAATTCCGCTAGGAATACTATCCGAAAGTCCTCCAGGAGGTCCAACTCTATAAGGTTCCATCTGGAATCCCACCAGGAAATACATCAGGACTTCTACTAGGAATTGCTCTAGGAGTTCCATCAGAAGACCTTAAAAAAACTTAACCCGGAATTTATCTAGGAATTCCACCAAAAGTTGCATTTGGACATTATTAGGAATTCCCGAAAGAATTTTCCAGATACTCCCGAAAAAACTCCAGAAAATGCCGAAGGAATTTTCCAGAAACTTCCGAAAGAGTTCTCCAGAAACTTCCGAAACAGTTCTCCAGAAATACCTTATGGAATTCTCTAGAAACTGCCTAACGATTCTCCAAATTCCCGAAGGATTTTTTTAGAAACTCCCTGAGGAATTCTCCAGGTTCCCTGAGTAACTATATAGAAATTCCCGAATGAACTCTCCAGAAATTCCCGAAAAAAATCTCCAGAACTTCCCGAAGAAATTCTCCAGGAATACCTGAAATAATTCTCCCGGAATTCCCGAATAAATTCGCCAGGAATATTCAAAAGAATTCTCCAAGTCTTCCAGAAGGAATTCCACAGGAATTTCCGAAGGAATTTTCCAGTATAACTCAAAGGAATTGCCCAGATATTTCCAAAGGAATTTTAGGAGGAGTTCTTCAGTATATCACGAAGGGATGCCCCAGGAAGTTTCGAAGGAATTATCCAAATATGTTCGAAGGAATTCTTCAGGAAGAATCTTTAGGGATTCTTGGAGGTATTCTCCAGCAGCTCCGGGAAAGATTTTCCAAGAACGTCCGTAGAAAATCTTTAAGAATTTCCGAAGGAACTGACAAAATCTGTCATTGAAGTTATTCTCCAAGATTTCGCGGAGTAATTCTCTAGAAAGTTCCGAAGTTTTTGAGGAATTCTCGAGGGATTTCTCCACGATATCCCGAAGAAACACTTTACAGATTCCCGAAGTAGTTTTCCACGAATTGCCGAAGGCATTCCCCAGGATATCCCGAAGGAGCTCTCCTGATTTCTTATGTAAAATTCTCCAGGACATCACGAATTTTCCAGGAACTCCCGAAGAAATTCTTCAGGATATCACTCCAGGAAGTCTGAAGGAATTCTCCAGATATTTCCGAAGAAGTTCTCCAGCAATTCCAGAAAGAATTCTCAAAGATTCAGAAGGAATTCTTAAGAAATTTTTGGACGGATTATCCACAAAATCTCTTAGGAATTGTGGGAAGAATTCTTCAGAAAATCTCGAAGGCATGCTCCAGGATTTCTTGAACGAACTCTCCCGGCATTCTTGAAGGAATTCTCCGGGATATCCAGAAGGAACTCTCCAGAAATTTTTGAAGGACTTCTCCAGAAATTCCTGGAGGGATGATCTAGCTCTCCAGAAATTTTTAAAGGAATTCTCAAGGATATCATGAAGGAACTCTTCAGGAAATAATTTAAGCACTTCACGGAAGAATTCTCTTAGAATTTCTTGGGAAAATTTCCTGAAATTCTCGATCAAATTCTCAAGGAATTCTCTAAAAAATTATTCAGAAATACCCTGAGGAATTCTCTAGAAATTGCCTGAGGAATTCATCGCGAATACCCGAAGGATTTCTCCTTCAATTCCCTGAGGAATTCTCCAGAAATTCTCATAGAATTTCTTAGAGGAGTTCTCCAGGTCCCCAAAAAATTATGCAAAAATCCCGAAAGAATTTTACAGATATTCCCGAATAAATTCTTCAGGGTATTTCAAAGAAAGCCTCCAGAATTGCTCGAAGGAATCCTTCAATTCGCTGAGAAATTTTCCAGAAATTCCCAGAAGAATTCACCAGAAATTCTTGAAGCTATTCTCCAAAATTTGCACCAAATTTCTAATATTCAATGTAGACGTGCTGTTGTACGCCAGTAAGACTTGGTGTGTATCAGCAGAGATCACGCAGAAACTGTAAGTATTCATCAACCGATGTCTACGTTTTATAATTCACCCTTGGTGTCCTCACAATTGGATCTCGAATGACGAGCTCCATCGACGATGCCTTCAAAAACCGATATCGACAGAAATTCGAAAGAGTAAATGGAGGTGGGTCGGCCACACATTACGAAAGAGCGGAGACGAAATCTGCAAGCAAGCGCTGGACTGGAATCCAGCAGGACATCGAGCAGAGGCAGACCAAGGAGCTCTTGGCGACGTAGCCTCAACAAGAGTCGACAGGAATCTTGCCTAGACCTAGGTCAAGGCTAAAGCGTACAGTCGCACAGGATGCAGATCTTTTACGTTGGCCCTATGTACTCCGAGGGGTGCTCAGGATACATCAGTGAGTGAGGTATTCTCCAAGATTTCGTGGAGTAATTCTCTAGAAATTTCAGAAGTTTTTAAGAATTTTCGAGGGATTTCTCCAGGATATCTCGAAAAAACTCTTTACAGATTTTCGAACGAGTTCTCACGAATTGTCGGAGGTATTCTCCAGGACATCATGAATGATCTCTCCAAACTTTTTAAAGCATTTCTCCAGGATATAACGATGGGATTTTCCAGTATTTTTTGACAAAATTTGCCAGAAACTCCGAAGGAAACTCTTCAGGATTTCTGGAAGGAATTCCTTGGGGAATTCTTCACGATATCACGAAGGGATGCGCTAAGTCTCTAAGCAATTCTCCAGATATTTTCAAACGAAATCTCAAGGAATTCCAAGACGGATTCTCCAGAAAATCTCGAAGGAATTCTCGGATTCTTCAGAAAAACTCGAAGGCATTCTCAAGAATTTCCTAAACGAACTCTTTCGAAATTCTCCAGTATTGCCATAAGGAACTATCCCAGAAATTCTCTAGGAAATATCCAGAGAATTATCCAGGATGTCACGGAGGGACTTTCCAGAAATTCCGAAGAGCTTCCCGGATAGAGAAATCCCGAAGGAATTCTCCAGAAATTCTTGGAAGAGTACTTCAAGAGTTCCCGAAGATATTCTCCAGGATTTCCAGAAGGAATGATCTAGGATATCCCGAAAAAGCTCTCCAAATATTCTTGAAGAAATTCTCAAAGATATCACGAAGGGGTTCTTCATGAATTCTCAAAGGCATCCTCTGAAGAAACTTTCCAGAAATCAGGAAAGAATTTATCAGGGTTTTTTTCGGAGAATACTTTATGAATTCCCGGAAGGATGATACAGCAACTTCCGATGAAAGTCTTCATGAATTACCGGAGATATTTTTCAAGAAATCCCGAAAGAAGGAAGGAACGAATTCTGCAGAAAAACCCGAAAGAATTTTTAAGGAACTCGCGATGAATTATTTGGGATATCATCGAGATATCCTTAATGTACTTTTGAAGAATTCTCCAGAAATTTCCGAAGGAATTTTTCAGGAACTTCCTAAGGAAATCCCAGATTTCATAAATAATCCGCAGAACTCCCCAGGGATTCTCAGAATTCCCAAAATTTGCAAGGCATTTCCAAAATTCCCCAGTATTTATCAAAATTTGCAAGAAATTATCTGAATTCTACAGGTATGTGGGTTACGAAAATTCAAACGAATTCCAAAACTGTTTAGTAGTATTCTTGGAAGGATTAAAATAATATGAAGAGTATTAAGAACTTTTGAACAAATTTTAGTGAAAACATTCAACAAAAACAGAGAATATACTTGGTAAATACAACCATACTTGGATTAATGAATTAATTACTTTGTATAGCTAGAATTCCCAAGGTATTTCCAGTATTCTTGTTATTCCGTAGCTCATCATTATTTTATTTGAAACTCGATTGCAGTTCTGGACAATGTTTTGAGTTATTGGTTTGGAAATCTTTCATTTTACTGTAGAAATATAGTTTTAGCCTAAGCTTTAGTTTAGTTCATGAATTCAAGATTATATTTTTAATATAAGTTATGAGGCTACATACAAAATGCAGAGACGGCGGAGACATTTAAATGATGCGACGCATATTTCGTATGAATTTAGCGGAGATAATCTGTATCGGATAGCGCAAACTGCTTACTCCAGGAAATCAGTATTCCTCCTGGTATCAAATTGATGGCCATCATCCGTCCGCTCATCTCCCTTGTATGAGCTATCAGAATGCCATCAATGCATTGCTGTCCTCTGTAAATAAGTGTTGAGTGAGCATTCCACCTTTTGCAAAATATAAAAAATACATACCTTCTTATGGGAACGACCGAAACAGCACCGGAAGTTCGGATTTATTATCTACTGGATCATGTTCGGCCGGATTCTGGAACATCGGAACCGGCTAATCACAAGCCTTAACAAGGCGGAACTTGATACTGCCGTCTGTCGTAACAGGATCGATGTTCCCACGGTTTGGGTAGTCAGTTTGTTATGATTTCTTTTTAGTTTGACATTTCCTTTTGTGCATTGGTGTGTGTGCAATAATTTCAGCGCACGCAGCCATAATTAGAAAATCTCGGATTAACTTTAATACGTCGAAATTGGCGTATTAAAGTTAATACCGGTATTAAAATGAAGGATAATACCGCTTGGTGCTTATTGAAATCGGGGATAATACGAGATTCTCGTATTATCCTCGTTGGAGCTTACGGCCATAAAAGTTCATCTTTTCAATCAAAAAATTGTTAAACGATCATTTCCCCAGACGAAAACATATCTTCTTTGACAGATAGTAGTTGCGCGAGAAAGAGAAGAAACATGTTTACACTGTTTGTTCTATACGTGCGCGAAAAAACCACGGGACTGACACTTGTATACCTCTACCACAGTTCATTTCGTAGCCAACATAGAAAATTCCGCACTGACAGCCATAAGAAGAATCATGGGAAAGAAAGAGATAGGTGCGTTCCACACTGACAGTTCCATAAACGACAAGCAGAAGAAAGGAGACTGCATCTACACTACGAAAACACAACCAAAACATCAGACCCCCGGAAAAAACAGTTCGTTGTGCAATTTAGCACGGTTTTGTATATTTGTACAAGTACGTCGAATAAAAATGGCACCCCTTAATACATCAAACATCATTGCCAGAAAACACCAAACGGTTACGATATCAAAAGGTAGGTGTATTTTTACGGTGGCAGGCGATTTGATCATATAAATATAAGTCGAAGTACCAGGGCTAGTTGCCATTGCGATCAAAACGATATTTATGCTAGATTTCCCTTTCTTTTCTTATGCATTTATAGATACATATTATCACCGAGAGGAAATTAATGTTGCAATCCCCACAGATGACTATACGAAGCGCACCTTCATCCTGTCCAGGAGCTGAATCACGGACTGTAGGAGGTGCCGCAACTTGCACCGCCTGAGAAGTGAGGAAAAATGTTAAAAACTAATGAAATAAAATGCAAAAAGATATTCATTGTTATTTGATTATTTATATTTAAGATATAAAAATGACTAAAGGGTACGAAGAGGGAGGGGTTTGCTTTAGTTGAAATAAGAATATTTTGCTCTATTTGTTACAGTATAAACATTTGCATTTGACAGTTCTACTATTTTATTTTGAATGTTCAAACTTTTAATTTCAGAGCGGCATACCACTTTTGAACCATGGTTGTTGAAAAAGTTTGCGTACTTTTATTTTGAATATGCGGTACTCTCTACGAAAAAGAACCAACGCAACTTTTTAAATTTACCAATGGTTTTTTTAATTTTATTAATGAATTTTCTTTCTGTGTATGTCCGCCATTGCATGAGTATGTATCTTGTGAGAACCTGTGAGAACAATAATACAGTACAATATTATGCATCCCAACATAAACACTCAGATCGTGATCATCCCAATTAGCCTCCGTTGAATTGCGCTGGAGCGCGCCCATTTACTTTACACACGGCGGCTATTCAACTATGGCAACCCCATTCGGCGGCTTATTAAATTAAACAGCACAGACTCACACCCTGTGTAAAAGCTTATGGGCGCGCTGCTGCGCAATCTTTGCTTGCGCGTTATCACCGCGAAGAGTTGAGCGTTTAAGAAGAGCGCGACAATAAAAAGGGTGTCGAGAAAGTTTCCAACCCGAAAACATCGTAGATGCTTTATATTGCGCACTTCCCACCTCGTTGGACTCCGCACTTCAGAAGTGCGAGATAGTCATAAGTGCGAGATGTCAAAATCCTTTGTTCTCCCGGTTGGCGGGCTGATGAATCGGGTGAAACGGGTTGGCGCCAACGAAAGTTGTTTATGTTTTCAAATGAACACGTGGGCTCGGCAGGGTTGCCAGTACATTTGTTTGATCAAACTCTAGAAAAATAATAATGATTTGTAGTGAAAGTTAATCTTTTCGCTACTTTCAAGTTAGTTATAATTTAAATTCTTTGCGGAAGCATATTACGATAATTGCAATAGACAGACAGACGGTTATTTCCAAGTTTCATGCATTTAGATGAAACTTGGAATAATAATAGATATTGTAAAATATTTGACATCTCTGCTTAAAGTGCGATCTATGATTTTCCCAAAAATCCATCGAGAGCTGGAAATGGCAATACAAAAAGTGTGACATAGGGGGGTTGAAAATGATGAATTTTTGCGTTACTTAGTTAATGGATCTTCCATTAAGGATTTCCAGCAATTCCATGGAAACCGAAGAGAGGGAGAATACCGTACACATACTTACTAGGCGGCTCTCACTTTTACTTTCCCCACTACTTTCCACATCCCGCATTATGCAACGTACACACCAGTCAAGCAGTTTGACGAACATTGACTCCACCCCCAAGAAAACGCTTCGGTTGCTGCTTTGTTGGAACGTGTGTGAAGTTGTTCGAACAACCATTTGACAGTTGGCGGCTCGGTTGGAAAAAATTAAAACGGTTTGATTTTGGTTTGAGTTGTCGGGGGTGGAGTCAAGGTTCGGCGAACATGTTTGAGCATTTGTAGTGAAGTTGCACAAACCTCCATATATTTTTTGAAGGTTGGTGCTCAAGTTAGCGCTTCGGTCGTTCGTTTGTGATATTGTTGGTCGAATAAATTGATTGTTTGTGCCGCTGTTGGTAAAACTTGATGGATGTTTGAACAAACGAGAGGTGGAGTCAACGTTGGTCAAACTACTTGACCGTGTGTACGTTCCATTAAGCGCAAAGCCTTGCGAGCAAGACAAGACAATAATCCGTCTAAGACGAATTAAGTACTGTCCATTTAATTCCACCAGTTAATTTTCGTTATCTTTGCAGATACGTATTTCGACCACAACTGTGTGGTCGTCTTCAGTGTCTTGTACTTGACTCGACTTAGACAATAATGTATGTTCATACCCAATTCATACCCAACATACAAGCATCAATCTTAACAAATCAATGTTCAACTAGTTTAGGATCACTATTGTCTATGCGGAATAAACTTAGAACGCTTTTTATACCGAAGCTACCAGATACAAGCAAATAACCCAACTTCGGAAGTAGTGCACTGGATTTGCCTAAAGATGCGCTAAACAACGTATTAATTAGTTTGACAGATAAAAGTTCGGTTTGGAAGTCCCGACTTCCGAATTCTAAATTGGTGCTACGTCGACAATATGTACTGGTACTGTCTATACATTATATTCATGGTATCTATTCAAATTCTAATACAATCGCGACGTCATGCTATTTTATTTACTAGTCTTCGAATTCATCAACTATAGTAGTTATCTAACCTGATTGCGGTGGGCTTCTGTTTACTGCCTCCGGCCTTCCGGAAGTATCCAACGATGGTCATTCTTCGTGGCCGTTGACCAAAATCCATTGCACACAATCATGGCTATCGACTATGCTCGAGTCGCTGACGCACGAGGACAATGTTGTACAATACGCGTAGAGAGCGTGTACGCTTCGTGAGACATGGGGTGTTTGAGCTTTTCTTTCTAATCCTTCTTGGAGAGAGCCTCAATACGGGCCTCTAGATCATCATCAGTAGTCTTAACAATACGAGAGTGGCGCTTGAGCTTTTATATGCTAAGAGCTTGCAACCTTCGTTTCATTTGACACCCAACGAGTCCAAAAACAGTGACTCAAGAACAATTACTTCAATAGATAGCTGTGGAAATTACTAAATTGAAAAGCAGTGCAAGTTTCAGTTGGAATGAAAATCCATGGAAAAACACCCATAAGCGTTCTGAAATTTCTTTTTTTGTTTTTCCTGATTTTGTCAATTATATTAATTTTACCCCCTTAGATGTAACAATTGTACCTTATAGGTTTCAAGTTTTCCAATACAAGCCAAACGTAGTACAATGATCGTTATGTAGATTAATCTGTTCTTTTTTTGTAGGTACGATCCGACCTCGGCTGAGTCGAATGAGCGAATGGAGCAGGAAATTATCAATTGGGAAAGAGATGAACACCAATCTGACAAAAACGAACCCCTTATCAAACCATCCCGATTCGGAAAAATAGAAAGCGGAAGCCATAAGACAATTAACAGTAAGCATTAATCATAATCGTAAATATGAAGCGAAGCACTGTTTAAAAAAACTATTTTTAGTAAGTAAAAGTAAAATTCAGTGATTCAGATTCATTCCAAATTTTCAAACACTGTTTTAATGTGAATCTAATGCAAAATAGTTCAAAACCTCTGGTTTCTCCAGCAGTGTTCTATTAACATTTGATTGATTTGATTTTTTTCAAATTAATGTTGCTACTAAGAAGGGTGCATGCTCATGGTTTATAACTGCAGGTAATAGAACTAAACTGTAATGACTGCTGGGGAAATGCATGTTTCTGAATCAAATTCAAAATGAAGCTCCCCGAGCTATTTGAATGATTAATGATTTAACTCGTACAATAAAGCTGTGTTGAGTAGAAATATATCTTATATGGCTAATTGGGCAAGAAATAGACTGCCGTTATACGCAAAATTGTCCCATGGAATCCCAGAAAACATGGGACAAATATGCGTATGACGGCAGTAGAAGCCGCAATAGGATTTTTATTCGGTTTCAAAATTGGAACATCTTTGGCGTTCTTCTATTCTCCTGGCAAGTATGCCAATTGAAAACATCGGTGGAAAAAATAATCAGAAATTATGAAGAACTCTAGCTACTTTTTTTATTAGAATGTAGATAATACTATCGTGCACGGGGCTTTAATATTTTTTTAATTTTTATACAAATAGACATCTAATTTTTCAAATTAGTTCCCGATGAATCCTCAATAGGACTATTATACTGAAATAATAACCATTAAGGTTCAAATTACCGTCATCCAGTCATTGACGAGAAAGACAGCCACGTGCTCGTACCACCCCCCAGTAATAAAACCACCCACCGAGGAGAAAAAGCAGTCTCCAGCTGGATGGAATCTATAACCTTACCTTGAAGGTGCTCTCCAATTTTGCTTCTCTCATTACATTTTCTAATACATCATTGCCGAATGGTGGAATAACCAGCATTTTTTCTTTTTCTCCGAATTCTAGCTGAAAAAAAGAGTTTGTTCCTTCGGTCAGTGAACAATAGTAAAGGACATGTTAATGATATAGTCCCCGAAGAGTTGGGCAGCTCGACAGAAGAAAGGAGTAGGAAAAAATACAAAACCCACATAATGAGTCACCCGAGAACCTTAGGAGCAGCTGTCGACAGTGTAGCTTGTTGTTCGGACCAAAAGTTTTTCCCTTCACCAGGAAAAGATTACTCTTTCCATGCATTAGCGCTTAAGCAAAAATCGGAGAACTTTACTCAGCGCTTTGTGGCAATTATAAAATCGAAGGAACTTGATCAAGCTGATGTTAAAATGGGAAAAAGTGAGAAGGCTGGAGATATTAAAAATGAACACCCAAAGATAGCAGAAAACGACAATGGTAGCGAAATTGACTTGTGTAGCCCTTCAAGCTGTCAAGAGGTACTTGAAATCTCCGATGATAGAATGAATTATTCTATCAGTAAAGATTACTCACTTATGTACAACGTGTCTCCATGTTCATCATCGCTGTCGGTTTGCGATGAAGATGAGAAACAGGATCATATTGATAAGTTACAAAGTACTGAAAAAAATCTCAATTCCACACAAGTCTATTTTAAATTTGGAGATTCCAAAAGACTTAGTTCGGACAAAGCTGCTGGCAATATTCCTTTGGATTATTTAGACGGATTGATCAAGAAGTATAATGTTCCTATAGAAGCAACAAAACAGTCGAATTGCGCTAACAAAATTTCCCCCGATTTGAATGAAATGTACGATAACAGCCGAAATGGAATCTCCGAGAACGACATGCAAATAAATTTGAATCCAACGGAACTGTTAGATTTCAAAACCGAAGCTGACCAACAGAAGCGTCTTTCTGACACGTATATTCGAAATACAGAGTCCGTTGTAAAGCGCACAATTGATTCCACTTATGTCAACCAGGATCATGTTGATGTTGGGTACGACATGCTAATAGATTCGATTCCCTTGGGTTTTGAAGCCGAGCAAAGCTTCAGTACCCGACCTGAAGAACGGAAGGATCGATCAGTTTCGTTTTTAAGAGGAACAAAATCCGATGTCTTCTTGACAGGTTTGAGAAAACGCGAACGAGATACCACTTCGCCCATTGTGAGGCACAAAACTGATTCATTCAATGGCAGCGAGGATCGTACTAATATCGAGCATGGCGTGCAAAAAGATTCGATTCTGTCGAACCTGTTGGGCTGCAAAGCCAAGCAAGTCCTCGTTCGACCGACGTTGAAAAGCACGCGCTCTGAAGAACAGAATCATCAAATTAGTAAGTTTTTTCGAAGAACATCGTCCGATGCTTCACCCATTGTGAAGCGTAAAACTGATTCCAATAACGGCAGCATGAATAGAAGTGATGTTATGCAAAAAGATTCGATTCCATTGGGTTTGGAAATAGAACAGATCTTCTCCACACGAGCTGAAGAACAGGAGCGTCCATTTGGCACGTATTTTCGAAAAACAAAATGCGATATCTTGTTGACACGTCCAACCGATTCCACTAATGACAGCATACCTCGTACTGATGCCACGTATGACGTCCACAATGATTCGATTCCGTCGGACCAGTTCGCTTTCGAAGCCGAGCAACTCCTCATTCGAGAGAGGGCCATAAGCAGCCGACCTGAGGTACAGACGCTTAAATTTGGTACGTATTTTCGAGCACCAAAGTCCGATGTCTTCTCGGTAGGTTCAAGAACACGCGAAAGAGACAACACCTCGCCTATTGTGAAGCGCTATACGGATTGCACTAATCACAGCATGGATCATATTGATGATGGGTATGATGTGCAGAAAAATTCGATCCCTTCGGATCAGTTGCGTTTCGAAGCCAAGCAGCTCCTCATCCGAGAGACGGCAACGTGCATCCAAGCTGAAGAACAGGAACATCATTCTGGCCCGTTTTTTCAAAGAACAAAGTCCGATGTCTATTCGGCAGGTTCGAGAAAACGCGAACCAATTACTACCTCGCCCATTGTGAGGCATGAAACCGATTCAACTAAGCAGCAGCTCCTTATTGTTCCAAGGTTCGATTTCGTTCCAGCAGGTCCAAGCAAACGCAATCGAGACATTACGTCACCTATTGCTAAGCCCAAAACCGATAATACCCATACGTTTGAAGAATTTGATAAAGATCAAACAAAAGCTTTAGGCAGCGCCGTTCAGCAGAAGCATGAACCTGAAGTGCCTATCCAAAAAACTGCGTCGGTTTCAGCAAGTTCGAGCAAATATGAACAAAGCATCAAGTGGCCCATTGCGAAGATCCACGTCGGTTCTACTGAAAAATGCAAAGAACTTATTACGTCTCCGCGGGTTGAAGTGCGACCAATGATCTCTCGACCAAACTATGAAACAATGTCGTCCCCATTGTTACAAAATGAGCTTTCCAAATATGGCTTAAAACCGATGTCAAGGAGAACAGCAGAACAGATGCTAAATCACATTTACGACGAACTGCATCCATTCGTGGAAATAGTTGAAGTGGAATGCGATGTGAGTAAAATTATGTAGATTCTAGTGTGGTACTACCTTAAAGGGATAGTAAAATAAAAACGGATTCCAGAAAACAGATCATTGATTAAATCAAAGTGGTAACACACGCCTTTCTGCATAACCTCTTTAAAAAGGTGCAGTTCGAAATGGGTAGGATTTTCAGATATAAGTAGAATAAGCATCACTGTTTTTTACCCTTTTCCGCGAAAACCTCTCCCCGCGAGATATCCGCACACCTATACATAGTCGATCTTTACACATAGTCACTTTTATGCACAAAAATAGGAAAAATGTGTAAAACTTATGCCTTTTATGCATCAAATTTTACTCCTTTTGTGGGTAGTCCCATTCTCCCGCAAAAGAGCATACATCTCCACAAAAGAGCATACTTTCAGTTTTGCATGTACGTAAAGGCTATATGATCACTCCAAAAACAAACTTTTGATAGAAGACTCGAAGACCCATAGTGTTATATACCAATCGACTCAGCTCGACAAATTAAGCTGATGTCTGTTTGTTTTTTTTTCCCCAAGCAATGGAGGGGGAATCTGCTCAACAGACATCCTGGGTTGTCCAGGAAGTGCGGGGTTAGGAACCACCTCCAACAGCAACGAGGGAGGCAGGACTACATCCCCGACCCGCTAAACCGTTTCGATTGCCGCCAATCCCATAGTCCCTTGAAGGGACTCCCTTCGGTACAACCAGAAAGTAATGCTTCAAAGGGGAGCCAGTGTACAACGCACCCTCGAGGTTAGCTGCGTGTCCTTGCAGCATCGAACATCGTGACTCGCATTTTTAAAAGAACACCATGGTATCGTGTCAGCGCATTGCCGGCTTTCCAGGTGGCCTTACCACGCCCTATGTCCTCGGAAGGTGGGAAAGGTCGACTTCGCGCCTGCTTCCCTCTGCACGACTAGTATCAAGAATGATGATGCCGCGTGCACCCCAAATTGACCTCTCTGCGATAGGGTCTATTCGCCAACACACAGAGAGACTTGCCGACGCGGTGCCTACGCCTGCCCCAGCCTTGACGAGGACCCCTTTAACGCATTGCGCGAAAACGTGAGCACACGAACAACACGTGTTCCGCCGTTTCCTCTAAACCTGCGCACACCAAACACTCAGGCGAGGCCGAGCAAGCCAGCTGCGTTACCTGCATTGTGATTTTGCAGCACGCTTAAACGCCGGGCACATCGAACCCCCCATGGGGTGCTTGCTGTTCACAGCTTTGCTGGAACAAATCAAACAATTGGGAGGGTTCGTGCAGCATTGTGCCTTATGTCCCTCCAATCCGCAGCGTCGGCAGAGATTGCTTCTGTCAGGGCCTTTGCAGTCCCATTGCTTGTGCCCCGGTTCCAGGCATTTGAAGCAAATTCCGGGTTGCTCGTATATGCCCACAGGGCATACCGACCATCCCACCTTGACGCTCCCTAACTTAACTACCTTGGAGGTGTCCGCTGCAGATAGCCGAACCAATGCTACCTGCGTCCCTGCCGGACCTTTCCGTAGCCGAACGGCTGCGGTGGGCGTCTCCACTTCACACTGTCGACGCAGTTCCGTGACGAGCTCTTCAACTTCGGTGATCTCGTCCAGGTCTTTAACCCTTAGATTCACCTCCGTCGTGAGTGCCCTCACCTTGACCGTCTCGCCTAGGACTTCCTCCGCCAAGTTATTGTAGGCGGCGCCCTTTCGCGAGACGCCCCGCTTCAGCTCGAGGATCATCTCGCCCATCCGGGTACGTTTTATTCGACGTACGTCGGCGCCGAGTTCATCGAGCTTGACGTCACTCGTCATCGCCTTCAAGACGTCCGAGTACTTAGCCTCGTCCGTCTTGATGTCTAGGGCATCGCCCCTGGAGCGATTGGCGGCTACCCTAGACTTCTTGCTACCCTCATTCGCCTGGGCCTTCTTTTCGGCCCTTGAAGTCTTCGGTTTCCTCTTGTTCTTGACCAGGGTCCAGGAGGCGTCATCCCCATCTATTTCCCTGGTCTGGGGCGGCTGAGAGTTCTCAGCCTGCCGTAACCCCTTACCACCGTCTTTCCTGGGTGGACGGACAATTCCAGGTCCTTCCTCCCCCGGTTTTGGAAGTACCTGGCCGAGGTTCAGCTTCCCAGCCCAACTACCCTTGTTCGGGGTAATCACCCTCCGCGTTTTGGAGCGGCCCCCATCCCCTGGAGACTGTCTCTCCCGACGTGCCCGCGAATACTTGAGTCTCAGTCTGGGTAGACTTTTGCACCACCGTCTTCGCTGGCACGCCCTCGGTCGATTCGACCTTGCCCGAGTCCGCGAATCCTTGGGCCTCAGTCTGGGTAGACCTCGACTCCACGGATTTCACGGGTTTACACTTGGCCGTCCCGACCGCCCTCTCCAGCTTGGCGTCCAACATTGACTTTCGAAGTTTCAGCAAGCTGAGGTCCTTACTGATATTATGCTTCGATGACGCAAAGTCGATGATGGCGTCCAGTTATTCCGTCGCCACCTCGAAGGCCGAAAGCCCATCGCGTTTGCGGTACATTGCCTCCACAAGCCAACCCAAGTAACAATTTCCATGCTTCTTGGATTTATCTAATTCTTATTGTGGACTTATGGCAGCAATCACCAAGCTGATTGCTCAGTTTTATTGGCGCTCTTATTGCTATCAATAAACCTCCCATAAATCTGCTGAAAAAAGCTTCAAACGTCAAATGCCTATTGACCATATGAACAGATCTATGGTAGTGATGAAGAGCGTAATAAATCCAATTTTCAACGCTCGAATAAAGCTACAATTTTTGGTCATAATGTGGTCAAATGAATTACCCCCATAAGAATGTTTGTATTGCGAAGAGTTTATGACGGTGTTTTATAAAAGCAAAATTTTTCTGATCAAATTCCATGATGGCCATATTGAAAACGGAAAAGCATTTCGCAGTCAGTGAAATATATCACTGAAATGCATGATTTAACGAAATTTTATCCGCTTGTCTTACTTTTTCCGATAAATAATTTTATAAATTAATAGTTTGGGCAAAAATACTAATCGATTTAGTGGACATCCTAGATGTTATGGCAATCAATATTTTCGATTTATTTCCCTGAACTACGTTATATGGCCGGCGCGTGGTGTTCAACCTTATTTTTTGCACCACATTTGACCATGAAATCGGAAGCGCACTTCTTTTCAATGGTACTGAATCGAAAAAACAACCTGAAATAAAATATTATTTTGTTGTCATCATCATAATTTTCATCAACAGTCCATTTTGTTGTTATTTTTCTGCAAAGATTTGTTTCTCTTTTTTTAAAGCAACATTTTGACAGCTGCCGCAGCCAAATTCCCTTTTTTGCGGGTGGTTTAAAAAGGGTTTCTAAATGCTCTTATAATAGGTTTATAGTGGTTATCTGGAGAGGGCCACTTGGCAATATCTTACTCTTATAGTGGTCATCAGAAGGTTGCCGTGTATTACTCGGTTTTATTGTTAGATCTTATAAATTGATCTTGAAAACCATTCTTAGAGCGGAATAAAACTTAAAATGTTACTTGGGAAGGGCCGTCCATAACCTCTACCGGCGTAGCCTGGGAGATGGTTAAGTGACCCACGCTGGCGCTGCGCACTGAGCTGTCGACTATTGCCTCTGGCCTCCTAGGCGGAGACCTGAACAACCCACCTCTTGCGAAGGGGTTGTCGCCTACACTACTACCACTAGTTGAAGAATTGCCTTGGTTTTCCATTTTGATCCCACGAGTTGCTCGGGAAAAAGGTCCACCACGCCAGAGCCCAGCATGACGCGGTAAGGAAAAATTACTGTGGAGGGTGCCCAGGTACCCCACAGGCTCCGTTAAAGGCCTAGCTTATTATTTCACCCCCCTGGCCATGCATCCCCTCGGCACGGGTCGCTCGACGCCTTGGGATTAGGGGTTAGGAACGATGGTCCCGGTCTAACTCGCAGTGGCCATGGAGAGGGGTCGTCAAGCCCTTGAACAAAGTCCCTGCTGCCCCCAATGTCTGTTTGTGTGTATGTATGTATGTATATGTGTATGTGTGTATGTGTACAAAATTTTGTAGACACACCTTTTGGACCTTAGCATTGGTCGAATTACTCGCAACAAGTTCTATTCGACGGGGAATCCTGTTCCATTATTTGCTATTGGAAATTGGCCAGATCGGACTATGGGATCAGAAGCTATGGCCAAAATACTATTTTCTATGCGCAAAACACGCTAAAAAGAGTCACTCATATTTTTTTTGCACGAGAAAGGCACCAATCAGATTAATCAGGGTTTTACCTAGGCGTTCGCTAACTGGACCAAAGCCCAGTTAAAAAGCAGTTATCCGTCAAAAAAACAACAACAAAGACTCGACGAGGGGTTTCGGAATGGTATATTCTTTAAGCTTCATGTAAAACACGATCACAACAATGCATCGCGAGTTCCCTCGTCAGCACAGTTAAAAAGCGGCGTTCGTTAACTGGGCTGGTGTTTTAGCCCAGTTAGCGAACGGTTGCTGTATGGGTTAAACAATAAAAACCCTGATTAATCCACCTAGCGGTGATGGTGCCTTTCTCGTGCATTATAAAAATAGTATTTTGGCCATTACTTTTGAGCCCATAGTCCGATCTGACCAATTTTCAATAGGAAACAATGGTAGAGTATCCTGCGTCGAATGCAATTTGTTGCGAGTAAATCGGTTAAGGATAAGTACCTGAAAAATGAGTGACATTTTTTTACTCATTTTTTCTATAAAAAAGTGGAATTTTGGCCATAACTTCCGATCCCATAGTCCGATCTGACCAATTTTCAATAGAAAACAATGGTAGAGTATCCTGCGTCGAGTGCAACATGTTGCAAGTAAATCGGTTAAGGATAAATGCCTGAAAATGAGTGACATTTTTTTACTCATTTTTTTAATAAAAAAAGTGGTATTTTGGCCATAACTTCCGAGCCCATAGTCCGATCTGACCAATTTTCAATAGGAAACAATGGTAGAGTATCCTGCGTCGAATGCAACTTGTTGCGAGTAAATCGGTTAAGGATAAGTACCTGAAAAATGGATGACATTTTTTTTTGGGTGGGGTGCGCACAGACACACACACATACACACACACACACACATACACACAGACATCACCTCAATTCGTCGAGCTGAGTCGATTGGTATATAACACTATGGGTCTCCGGGCCTTCTATAAAAAGTTTGTTTTTGAAGCGATCATATAGCCTTTACCGTATACTTAGTATACGAGAAAGGCAAAAAGTTATAGCAATTTCAATTTGGGATCAATTTGACCCCAGAGCACAGATTTGTTTTTTGTAAGGGCGTAGAACCACTGCATTCAGAAGTTCAGAACTGCGAATAGAAAGTTCCTTGAAAAATTGTTCGGAAAGGCCATCAGAGTAATTTCTTATTCGTCCCAATGAGGGATGTAATGCCAATGAAGAAGAAGAGAAGAGGTAGTTGCTCTGAAAAGTAATCAACGCTCACGCACGCAACGACCTGCTAATAATGTGATCAATTTAAAAAAAAATATATCTAGGAAAAATTCTCACCAGACGTCTCGTGACTTCCTCTTAACTTTGCATACCTGGTTGGCAAAAGCGTCGAGACACCTATGTCGGTCTTGAGCGATGTTCCTCCAGTTTCCCAGTATCAAATGTAGTCGTGCACACGTATACGTGGGGCCTTAAGCCCCAAACGCAATATAACGGAACGGCGACGGAAACGGCAAATTTGACAGAAAATATATGGGCTAACTGTCAAATTTTCCGTTTCCGTCGTCGTTCCGTTGTATTGCGTTTGGGCATTCAGGGTCCCCACCGGTACGTGTGCAGCCAGCGTGTTCGTGGCCTTCCACTAAGTCGCCGGCCTCTATCTGGTTCTCTGTTGAATATTGTTTTCGCTATTCTTTCTTCCGAAATTCGCACTAAGTGGCCAGTCCACTGAAGTCTGCCGTATTTTATACGATTCACAATATTTTCTTCTTTGTATACTTGATAATTCATGCGTCTGCGCCACACACCATTTTCTAGTTTACCTCCGAGTATTGTACGCAGCACTTTTCGCTCGACAACCCCGAAAACTCTCCGGTCCGCCTTTTTTAACGTCCATGCTTCATGTCCATAAAGGGCCACTACTGGTAGTATCAGAGTTTTGTATAGAGCAAATTTCGTTTCCGTCTGCATGTCGCGGGACCTAAGCTGGTTACGTAATCTGTAAAAGGCCCTAGGTCTTCTTTTATCCTGCCACCATGTACTTTGCCTTGGTAGAGTTAATGGTTAAGCCTATCCTCGTCGTCTCTCTCTTCAGTGGGACAAAAGCCTCCACTACTGCTCTGCAATCGATTCCAATGAGGTCGATGTCGTCCGCAAAACCCAGGAACATATGCGACGTGTGGTGATAGTGCCGTTATTCTGCACGCCAGATCTCCTAATAGCGCCCTCGAGTCTAAGGTCATGAATGTGGTTGACACTTCATCTGCAATCCGAACACTTGATTTCGAGCCATCCAGCGTTGCACGTATCAGTCTAATCAGTTCCTCCGGAAAACCATGTTCGGACATTATCTGCCACAACTCATTTCTATTCGCTGAATCGTACGCTGCTTTGAAATCAACGAACCGATGATGAGTCTGCAAGTTGTACTCCCGAAATTTTTCAAGGATCATCCGCAGGCTAAACATCTGAATCGTCTTTGATCGTCCCTCACGAAAACCTGCCTGGTATTCGCCGACGAAAGACTCCTCAAGCGGTCTCAGTCTGTTAAACAGGATACGCGACAGGATTTTGAACGCCGAGTTCAGAAGGATAATGTGTTCTGGATAATGTGGTGGATTTATTGATGCAGCTGCTCACTTCCGTGTTTGAGAAGCTCGACCGGGATCTCGTCCCAGCAGCTTTACTGTGTTTCAGCTCGTTTAGATCCTTCTTTACCTCGTCCAGCGTTGGTGGCTCCACAGTTTGACCGTCTCCGACTATGTCCATCCTGCTCCTTAATACACCTTTATTTTCACCGTTCAACAAATCTTCGAAGTGCTCCTTCCACCTGGCTTCCACCATAGTCTTGCCTGTCAGCAAATTCCGCTCGGTCATTGCTCATGGCGGGCACCGGCACAGTCTTATGCCGCGCGCCATTGACAGTTGCGTTGACCTCTGGGCCACCGTATTTCCTGGATTGCTGCCACACTCACGTCGACCTTCAAAGTCCTCACATTCCAAGATCCGACTTTCCAATCGTTGTCCTTTATTCGTTGCCGGGTATGTTGCCGTTGAATCAATCCGTTTGCTCTACTTTTGCCTTTCTTGGTAACTGTAGAATCTTTGGTAGGCTATCTTACCAGGGTTGCGCTACCTACATCGGGGCATGCTTTCTCGATGCTGACACGATGCAGCATGATGTGCACAGTTTTGCTTAAATCTCTCGCTGGCACTCGGAAGATGATCAACCGCCCCTAACATGGAGAACAAACGCAGTTGTGAGCCGCTTCTAACATGGAGAACAGACTCCCCTTCTTCCTTCCCTGTCAGCATACGACCACCGGGGGCTGGTTACCCGATCTTCCCTAAGGTTGCTCGTACCCCGGCCAGCGTCATGAGGAAGTAGGGATAGGAGTTGCTGGGTAAGAGGCTGAGGACCGCGAAATGGGGTCTATTTTATTCCTCCAGGTACGCGAAGTAAATGGTACGCTTTACCCAGCATTTGCCGTGCCTCTTTTTTGCACACAAGTTTGAAAAAAAATCCGTGGGTAAAATCGAGGAGAATCTAAAAAAAGAAAAATGCAGATTTATTGAATTATATGTAAAAGTTCCAATAGTCGTGGGTGTTCCTATAGTTGCGGTAGTACGGTTTGCAGGGAATTAACAAATAAAACGCAGTCCACATAACTGGATCTTTATACAATTATGGCACGTTTTGAATAAAATTGAAATAATGTGCTTTCGGATGCACTCTCAAGGTAAAGGAAATGAAATATAGCTTAGAAGTAATTGAAAAATTAGTGTTGGATCGTGCTTAGTTCCTCCACTGTTGGGTCTTTTACCCTATGCACATAATTTGAGAACAGCATGAGCATGAGAACAAATGTCAAACCCAATCAATTTACGGTAATTTATAAGATTATGCTGGCTACCAGGTGAAAGAACCCCTACGAGGATTCGTTGAATGGTGAAAACGATGATATATTTAGAAGCAGAATGGACATAGTCGACGACGGTCAAACTGTGGAACCACCAGCGTTGGATGAGGTTAAGAAGGCTTTAAATGAACTGAAAACGGTTAGGCTTCTAGGAAGGACGAGATCCCGGTGGAGCTTCTCAAACTTGAAAGTAATTACTTGTATCAATCGGTCAATCAGAAAATATGGAAGGATGAAAAACTTTCTACCGGCTGATTGGATGGTCTCATATGCCCGATCTGTGTCAAGTCCGGTGAATTACCCTTCTGAACTCGGCGTACAAAATTTCGATGTCGCATATAGACTAAGACCGCTTGAGGAGTCCTTCGTCGGTGAATACCAGGCAGGTTTTTTGTGAGGTTCGATTAATGACGGATCAGAGTCTTAGTCTGCTGATGATCCTTAATAAATTCCGAGAGTAATTTGCAGACTCACCATCTTTTCATTCATTTCAAAGCAGTGTACGATTCAGTAAAAAGAAGTGAGCTGTGGCAGCTAGTGTCGGAACATGGGTTTCCAGGTGATACGTGTAACGCTTGTCGGCTCGACATCAAGTATTCGGATTGCAGACAAAGTTTAAACCGAAGTTTGTGACCTAAAATAAATTCAAGCAGGGTGTTGCGATTTTGAATTTACTGTATCCCGAAGTTGAGTCAAAAACAAAGAGAAGGTCAATAATAAAGAACATCCAACATCCAACATATCCAATAAATGCGTAGAAAACTACTTTTCATTACGTCTTGTTTATAATGCACTCTTGAATTTGTTTATTATAATAGTATCGAGTAGAATGTTTACTCTCGTCAGCATGTCGTCTCTCAGAGATTTTTCTCTCAATACAGAGAATTAAACACGCGAACAAATACGCATTCAAAATCGTTTGTTCTTCAAATGGTAAATCGAGACGAAAGAGACATTAAACGCAATCCAACAGCCAATCAAAAACGATATATTTGATTTCCGAATAGAAAAATATTTCAAAGTGTATAATACTATGTAAAAGCTATCGCCAAGTAATAATTTAAAAAAATAACAATTAGGTTATAGTGTAAGAAATTTTTGCCTTTCTCGTATACTATTTTAACATAATTTTGAACAAATCGATTGAAGGGTGAGTTTTTCTAAGACAACAAAGGAATGGTGCTTTGTGTAAGGTGTCACTGAAACTGCAGCCTTGAAGGAATAACATAGAATAAAATACAATTAGAATTATAACGTCAGTCAGAAGTGGTATTCCTCAATTTTAATAAGTGATGTAAAAATACAAGGCTGAACAATCTGATAAAGAGTCAGAGAAAATGGAATGGCAGTAACAGTCCAGTAACTTATAATTGCCATTTTATATGTGAGAGCTTGACTTGTTATTGCAATTACGCTACGCAGTTGTAAATTCAAAACATCAACAAAATATTAGTAGAGAGTGTGAGTGGAATCAGGTAAGATAGAGAACGTAAACATAAGACAAACGCAGTGCTGGCTCTCTTTCTGTTTTCATTCAACTTCAGTAAACAAAAACGTTGGTTGGGTCCAAATCAAAATAGGAATATTGATTGGCATTTGCTATTAATCAGATTTGTGATGGTAGTTGGCAGTTGGAAGGATATTGAAGCAGGACACGATTGGTCTTAATTTTACTAAAAAAAACATTTAAATATTCGACAAGTAGAAACCAATCCTTAGCTGCAAATTAAATTTGTTTTATAACATGATACAGATCTTAATTACAACCATTACTGAGCACTTTTTGTGCTTTATGAAAATCGGAGCTTTAGCATTCCGTTGCGTAGATTGTCATTCAAGTGTTTACTGGTCAAAATAGTTTGGTTGTGTGCGTGTGTGGAGAGCGAGATAAAGCACCGAATGAGTTTGTTGTGGGAGGATCATTACGGAATCGATTAGAGAACAGAGACGCAGCTTGTGAGTGAATGATTCCATTCGTAAACACAAAACTGAACTGAAATGAGAGAATGAGTCGATATTTATATGTATTTGCGTCGGTGCTGAGCAAGGAAGAGAATTGTTACATATAATCAACATTCAAAAGTCGAAAGAAATTAAGCAAAGAGCAAGTGACTGTAGTCAGAAGACTGTTAGAGGCTTTTGTCCCGCGGAGCAGCAAAGGAGTTTTCTTTCATAGCTCTTGATTTTAGTGTCCAGCCAGATTTCCAATAGGAGAAGAAAAATAAGTTCTAAGATTGCAGTCGTGAAGGCACTTCCGTGGGCGTCTTGAGGTAGGATAAGGCATCCATCCGGGAAGTCGTCAGATGCAACGCACAAAGCACGCAGGAAGTCGAGGTTTTGCAAGGATTCGTGTGAATGGTCTGGGATTTGAGGCGTATCGATAAACCAAGGGAGGTGCCCTTGACAGAAAGAAAAGTGGATTAGCGGAGAAAATCAGAGCGCCATTGTTGTATTCTTGGCTTTTTCGAAAATCTGTGCTTGTCGAAAGTTCTATCAGTGGCGAAAAGTGCCTGAAAAGTGTTTTGAACGCCATAAGCTGCGAACGTTTAAAGGCCAGCACCATCAGGAGTGATCGACTTTTTATCCAAGGAAAAAAATCAGCTCATACAAAAACGATGACGCAGTTTTTGTTTTGATCAATTTCATATTTTTTCGCAACCTTCTTCTTAAGAACAACAGAGAAAAAATATGAATATTGGGTTCGCAGTTACAGTGAGTATCAATTTTGTCAAATTTTCTTTCCTATTTTTAGCATTATTACGATACATCAACGCAAATTGAGAATTTGCACAAAAATGGCCTCTCGCACTAAAGAGGGCCAATGGAAAACCCACATCAATAAAAGCAAGATAGCGATTTTAATATTTTTATTCATTTAATGGAAGAATTCTGCTCCTTAAGAGGAGACAAACTTGTCTCGAGCTAGAAATCAAGGATGGCCTGGAGGAAAAAACTGCCCAAATTTTGCAGGGACTATGCTACATATCGTCTCTTTGTCCTTCAGCACAGTCTGTTTTTTAAGTAGTTTTTCTGCTTGTCAGCCATGGTACGAACACCACGGAACAGGAAACATGTGTTTGTGGAAGAGGAACCATCACAATAAGCGATCGCACTATCACCACGAACTGTGCAAGAGTACAAGCTCGGTGCAAATCTGTGTTTCATGAACATACTGGTTGATATAGATTGTAAGCAAAACATTGACTAAACTGTTGTTTGCTGCCTGCCTCACATCCGTTGCTCTCACCCACTTCGTGTTGCTCCACACCTTTGCACCGCACTGGTGTCGTCTTGGCTGGGGCACGTGCCTTGTATGGAAGAATAGACTACATACTACCGATTCCACCAGTATGACATGATAGACGAAACTACAGAAACATGGTAATAGTATGACGAAAATGGAATTCTCCATTCATATTGTTGGAGAAAAAATATATTTTCAGGTTTTTTTCATTATGTTACGTATTTTAGCGTGTTCTACACCTTCATATTTTGAAAAATTCCAAACTAAAGTCTTATGGATATCAGAAAAGTTTGTTGAAAAGTTACAACTTGATTGTTTTGCATAACGAGCCAAACGATTTGATGTAGAGTATCTGGAAATCAATTTTGGTACATCAATAAATAACGTATCAAGAGAAATACCTCGAATTGAGAATGTGATATAATAACCCTTTTAAACTACGGTCACTTGATATGAAACAGCAGTATGTAATAAAAAGATGAGTGTAATTGAATATCGAGTTACTGTATATCAAGAGATATAGATCGTAGTCTGGAAGAGGTCCCAACGGCTATAGGAGCACACTAAAGCTCGTGGGTTCGAGTCCCACCGAAAAATAGTGGTTGCTTTCAATCATTATTCGAATTAAAGCTTCCACATCAAATTAAAACGAATTCTATCGATGGTTTGCTGCGACTTTGGTTTCAATCATGCTATTTATGATTTAGTTGGGTACCTGTTAGTAGGGCTACAACCAAAAGAGGTTATAAACTCACTAGTGCTCATAAATATCTTATTTTAATCTTCAGTAGTTTATAACCTCTTTTGGCTGAAGCCCTTCCAACGGGTATCCAACAAAATCTAAGATAGCTCAACGTGTCAAATGGACTATACAGCTTAACTTTTACTTATCTTGTACTCGTTAGGCTGTATAGTCCATTTTGACTCGTTGGGCTATCGTTTACTCAGAACTCAAACTTAACTGTAATGAGTAAAGATATGCGAGCTCTAGCTCTATTTCCAACTGAACATGACGTCACGACTGTAATCAAATTATTAGGTGTGTGATTTCATATTCGCCTGGTAGAAGCTTTAAAACGCACCCAACCCATCTATGGATGCCACTATCTATAGGGCAGCCTAAATAAATTGCCTTCTCACTGAGGGGTTACTGGACAAGTGAGGTTTCGACAAACACACGTCACGATACACATTTCCTTATGGTATGTGTGGCTTCTGTATAGCTTTATTTCCATTCGCTATAACTGCTGTATCAGTAGAAGGAAAATCAGCTGAAACATCTGTAGGTCTGTTTGTATGTTTGCACTCGATGGCCTGGGCTGGATAGCTGAAGCGCAAAACAAAGAAACGTAAACAAGACAAGACGCACGATGATCACGCTTAGTGTGTCGGGGGCTCAACCCAGAGCTCTCTTGAGCAATATCGGCTGCAACGCACAATGAATAAGACGATGTTATTGAATTAGTGTCTCATAAGAAGGTCATCGCTATGAATGACGTTTGACAGGTAGTACTGATTTTGTAGTAGAAACAAGTTTTCGATTCACAAAGCTTTTTTTCAGGCCAGACATCTTCTTCTTCTTCTTGACATTACATCCCCCCCCCCACCACCACCATCATGGGAGCATTGCCGCTCCGCAGCTTGGAGTTCATTCAGCACTTCCACAGTAATTAACAGCGAGGTTTCTAAGCAAATTTACCATGTTTGCATACTTTTTTTTCATTCAATGATACTTTTATGCCCAGAGAAGTCGAGAAAGTTCCCATCCCGAAAATTTCCTAACAAGAACGGGAAACGAATCCAGTCACCTTCAGCATAGTCTTACTTTGTAGGCGCGCATATTATCGCATGGCTAAGGAAGGCCCCATATATGCTGATTGCTTTTCTAATATGGACTAGCTGCTGAGCATTTCGTAGCTTTCAACATATTCAAAACAAATCAAAGGATTTAAGAATTTAGAATCAAAACTGAATTTGAAATTCAGTTGCCTCTCAGGCAATCATATTGAAACTCATGGACGAAAAAAGTGAAAAAAAACAGCAATAAGTAATGTCTGGGACATAGCCGCAAGTAGACGTACGACTTTCATTTGATTATAGGTGTTATGTGTAATGAAAACGACAGCTTCCATGTTAGGGTAAATGATTTTTCTTGTGCAGGTATGGTCACCATCTCAATGATCGGTATGATCGAATCTACATTCGTTTTAATGCATTCATTTGCTTTACTGACATCAGATTAGCATAGCATTAGTGATTGTACCAATCGTGGGTGGATATACAATGCTTGTCATCAGATAAAACCATTTGGTTAATGACTTATGAGAGAAGTCAGTTTTTTTTCTTTTTTTGGAAAAAAAAAGGATAACTTTGATACACTACACATATTTAAGCAGATCCTATCGATGACTGATATCGTTATTAGCTGGTGATGGAACAACTTCTCACAAAGGCAGTTGTTGTATAATTGGTAATACGCATGTTTACTTAATGGAATAGTGTGGGTTCAAGTCCCACCGGCAGTCGAATCTTTTTTCGCAATAACTAGTAAAAACACCTTAAATGGCAAACTTTACCTTGTGTATCCAAATTAGACATTTTTTGCAAAAAAAAAATTGTTTCGTGATCTTGTCGGTATCAGATCGATATCAATAGAAACAGCCTAGAAGTCGGAAATTATTGGCATGTATTACTCATTAGGTGACCAATATTTAAGAAAAAAAAGTTTTAAATTTTGTCTGGTGCATGAAGACATACCCAAATAACAATTCTAAGACCACTCGAATTTATTCATAATTTATTATGGGCTTAATAGTAGTTTGTGCAACAAGTTGCAAAAAGATGATTTTTTCAGCACGAGTTGTACGTTTATCCAACGAGGCTTGCCGAGTTGAATAAATACTACAAGTGCTGCAAAAATCGAGTTTTGCAACGAGTTGCACACTCTATTTTTTGCAATGATGAAAAATGGACTTTATTATGATAAATCTGTACCAAAACTATACATTCTAATTAATTCCACATGATCATTCTTGCCAATGAATTATGTTGCGGCAGAGAACAATCAGATTCCATGTTGCCGTGCCACATTGCATAGTTTGATAAACCGTGAAGCTATAGATGTACTTGCCTTTGGAAATTTTTGATGTCATGTTCATCAAACTATTTCATTTATTACGCGACGCAGAGTATAAGCTATTTGAACTTAAAATGTAGTCATGAAACTACTATTCTGATGTTGGTTTATCATTATTATATTTATATTATATTTATTCAGACTAAGGCCGAAGTGGCCTGTGCGGTATATAAGAGTCTTCTCCATTCGGCTCGGTCCATGGCTACACGTCGCCAACCACGCAGTCTACGGAGGGTCCGCAAGTCATCTTCCACCTGATCGATCCACCTTGCCCGCTGCGCACCTCGCCTTCTTGTGCCCGTCGGATCGTTGTCGAGAACCATTTTCACCGGGTTACTGTCCGACATTCTGGCTACGTGCCCGGCCCATCGCAGTCGTCCGATTTTCGCGGTGTGAACGATGGATGGTTCTCCCAACAGCTGATGCAATTCGTGGTTCATTCGCCTCCTCCACATACCGTCCGCCATCTGCACCCCACCATAGATGGTACGCAGCACTTTCCTTTCGAAAACTCCAAGTGCGCGTTGGTCCTCCACGAGCATCGTCCAGGTCTCGTGTCCGTAGAGGACTACCGGTCTAATTAGCGTTTTGTAGATTGTCAGTTTGGTACGGCGGCGAACTCTATTCGATCGGAGCGTCTTGCGGAGTCCAAAGTACGTACGATTTCCAGCCACTATGCGTCTCCGAATTTCTCTGCTGGTGTCATTTTCGGCAGTCACCAGTGAGCCCAAGTACACAAATTCTTCTACCACCTCGATTTCGTCACCACCGATGCAAACTCGCGGTGGGTGGCTCACATTGTCTTCTCTTGAACCTCTTCCTATCATGTACTTCGTCTTCGACGTGTTGATGACTAGTCCGATCCGCTTAGCTCCCTCTTCAGTCTGATGTAGGCTTCCTCCATCTTCTCAAAGTTACGTGCCATAATATCTATGTCGTCGGCGAAACCAAATAGCTGGACGGACTTATTGAAAATTGTACCACTCGTGTTAATCCCTGCTCTTCGTATTACACCTTCCAAAGCGATGTTGAATAGCAAACACGAAAGACCATCACCTTGCCGTAACCCTCTGCGGGTTTCGAAGGGACTCGAGCATGCCCCTGAAACTCGAACTACGCACATCACCCGATCCACCGTCGTTTTGATCAACCGTGTCAGTTTATCCGGAAAACCGTGTTCGTGCATTAGCTGCCATAGCTGGTCCCGATCGATTGTATCATATGCGGCTTTGAAGTCGATGAATAGATGATGTGTGGGCACGTTGTATTCGCGGCATTTCTGCAGTACTTGGCGAATGGCAAACACCTGGTCCGTGGTGGAGCGTTCGCCCATAAAACCCGCCTGGTACTGCCCCACGAACTCCCTTGCAGTTGGTGCTAGTCGACGGCATAAAATTTGGGAGAGTACCTTGTAGGCGGCGTTCAGCAATGTGATTGCGCGGTAGTTGCTACAATCCAGCTTATCGCCCTTTTGTAGATGGGACACACGACACCTTCCATCCACTCCTGCGGCAAAACTTCCTCCTCCCAAATCTTGGTAATGACCCAGTGCATCGCTCTAGCCAGTGCCTCACCACCGTGTTTAAATAGCTCTCCTGGTAGTTGGTCAACCCCAGGGGCTTTGTTGTTCTTATGCCGGCCAATCTCCTCCTGGATTTCCTGGAGATCCGGAGCCGGTAGAATTATGTCCTGCGCGCGTTCTCCCAGGTCCATCACCATACCGCCATCTTCGTCTGCCACATCGCCATTCAGGTGTTCTTCGTAGTGCTGCCGCCACCTTTGGATCACCTCACGCTCGTTCGTAAGAAGGTTCCCGTTTATGTCCTTACACATATCGGGCTGTGGCACGTGGCCCTTACGTGAACGGTTTAACTTCTCATAGAACTTTCGTGTGTTATTAGCGCGGTACAGTTGCTCCGTTTCTTCACGGTCTCGATCTTCCTGCTGGCGCTTTTTCCTCCGGAAAATCGAGTTTTGTCTGTTCCGCGCCTGTTTATATCGTGCCTCGTTCGCCCTCGTGCGGTGTTGCAGCAATCTCGCCCATGCTGCATTCTTCTCTTCCACTAACTGCTCACATTCGCCGTCATACCAGTCGTTTCTCTGATCCGGGGGCACCGTGCCAAGTGCAGCGGTTGCGGTGCTACCAATGGCGGATCGAATATCTCTCCAGCCATCTTCAAGAGATGCTGCGCCTAGCTGCTCTTCCGTTGGAAGTGCCATTTCCAGCTGCTGCGCGTATTCTTGGGCTAGTCTACCGTCTTGTAGCCGCCCAATGTTAAGCCGCGGCGTCCGACTTCGACGCGTGTTGTACACCGTCGAGAGTTTTGAGCGCAGGCATACTGCAACGAGGGCGTTTATCATTATAGCACCCAAATGAGAGTTATAATGAATATTATGCAACCCATTTGAGTTGCATAATGTTCATTAAAGCACCCATTTCGTTGGTATGGAAAAGTAGGCCGTTTTATGACTCAAAGACGAACTGTAAACCAGATATTATGATCAGGAATTGCAAAAAAGTATTTCTATACGCTAATTTGTTTTAAAAATGTTGTCAATAAGAATATCATGTTTCGAAATTTTACAGTCTTGAAACAGTTTTCAAAGCTCCTACGCCTTGGCAGTAAATTTTATTAGTACTAATGCTCTTTTACTCATCTCAAAATGTTCTCATGGATATCTTGAGAGTACAATACAAACAAAAAGACGTAACACTGATGAAATTCCCATCGCCCATGCTCTGAGCAAAAGATATTTTAGTTACAAGATAAACATTGTCGCTGTCGTCGCTGTCCGGAACATCTTTTGCTGGTGAGGATAGAGGATCTAAATGTCAATGAAGGAAAAATACATACGATTTGACAGTTAGGTACCACACACGTTTCTGACAGCAGAACAAAGGGAACCGAAGCGACAATCTTTATCTAATAACTATAATATCTTTTCTCTGAGCGGTTGTCTTAAATTCAGGGATTGAACTTATCATTTCACTATCATTTAGTATTCAGCCAATAACTCATTCCAGAGGCGGAATTCCGCAAAGTGTTGTATGGCGGACTTCTAGCGCTGATTCCCCTCTACAACTTTGTCTAAGGGTACATTGCTCTATGTCTAATATACACCGCGGGAAACGCTAGTATCATTTTATATACTAAATGATAATAGCACTTATTATCATTTAGTATATTGAGTATTCCTAGTGTTTCACGCTGTTAATATTAGACATAGAGCAATGTACCCTTAGACAAATTTGTAGAGGGGAATCAGCGCTAGAAGTCCGCCATACAACATTTTTCGGAATTCCGCCTCTGGAATGAGTTATTGGCTGAATACTAAATGATAATGAAATGATGAGTTCAATCCCTGCTTAAATTATATTGCTTACCTTTTTCACACCTAGAGGCGCGCGTATCGTTTACCTTCAGATTTGAAATTTCACACTAGCGCCGTGTGTTGACATTGTTGTACTAAACAACATTTCTTATAAAGTAGCACCCATGATGTACTGGAATAAAGGCAATCATCATACCAATTCTGCCTAAAACTGAAAAGATATTTTAGTTACCAGATAAAGATTGTCGCTTCGGTTCCCTTTGTTCTGCTGTCCGAAACATGTGTGGTATCTAACTGTCAAATCGTATGTATTTTTCCTTCATTGACATTTAGATCCCCTATCATCGCCAGCAAAAGATGTTCCGGACAGCGACGACAGCGACAATGTTTATCTTGTGACTAAAATATCTTTTGTGAACTGTAATCTGGGTCTGAGTTAAATCAAACGTTCTTGAATTAAACCTAATCATATCTGATAAGAATCGAACTGATGACAACAAACTAGCCAAGTAGATCGTGCAATGAAAGTCAATACAAACATCACAATAATGATCCCAAACATTGTTACTTGCACAACAGTACAGTAATCTGCAGGACAGATTCTTCCGTCCTCATCCATTGGTGTTTGCTATTTGTTCTGCGCGAAACGGCTGTCAACATATTTACATACTTGCAAATGATCTTATTCAAGAGCTTCATAAGCGAAATCGGATTAATGGGGGATTTACCGAAAGTTGATCAAGATGTTGAATTTTTTTTAGATTTATATTTGGTTTTAACAATCAGTGTATCTACTCTACTTCGAATGAGTCATAAATCAAAATGTGTTATACATGTACTTCAAGTTATTGTTAAGCGGTTGGAATCTTCTTCTTCTTCATTGGCATTACATCCCCCACTGGGATGTACATTTCCGTTAGAATCAACGGGTGTCATATGCACTTTACGAAGAGTCCAATAATGTATACTCTTCTGTATATGTTCTTGCGTTCAACAGGCGCTTAGGACAATTCAAGACAAAATTTTCAAAACGATCTATCTGCTTTTGTAAACAAAGATTCAAACGACGATTTGACGAATCTGATAGCTCTCCCACGCAAACCAACACCATCAACAGGTAGCGGAATCCTTCATCTACCTATTGATGGTGTTAGTTTGCGTGCGAGAGCTATCAGATTCGTCAAATCGACGTTTGAATCTTTTTTTACAAAAGCAGATAAGTCGTTTTGAAAATTTTGTCTTGAATGAATTATTGGCAGTGGCTGATTTTCTATTCGCCGCGGTCACATCCAGGCGCTATAGTATATGCGCAAAACAGCCAGCAAGAGTTAACCGCCAGAAATTTGTATGGCGAAAGTCATCTAACGCGGGTTTTCTCAAAACAAGAAACTTTTTATGAAAAACTATTTGGTACCGATTATGCAGGAAGGTGTCCGCTACCATGCCTACCAAATATTTTTTTGATGAAAGTGCTTATTTTTGAGAAATCGAGCCTTAGATGCCTTTCGCCATACTGATTTCAGAAAGTTAACTCCTAGTGTGCCGCTGTAAGCACGCTCAAAGCAGGCGATTCATTTAGATTATTTTGAAGGTAATTATAAATCATTTGGTCATCTGAACCTGGTATGTTGCTTATCCTTAATTAATTTGCTCGCAACTATGTGTCGCAACATTAGACGCAGAGTCCTGTCCCATTGTCTCCTATTGAAAATTGGCTAGATCGGACTATGGGGTCAGAAGATATGGCCAAAATACATTTTTTTATACCAAAAAGGGACGCGTAAAAATTTCTAACTCATTTTTTTGGGCATTTATTCTTATCCGATTTGCTCATAACAGATTGTATTCGATGCGAAGTCCTTTCCCATTGTTTCCTATTGAAAAATGGCTATATCGGACTATGGGCTCAAAAGTTATGGCCAAAATACTATTTTTATAACACACGAGAAAGGCTCCATCACCGCTAGGTGGATTAATCTGGGTTTTTTTGGAATAAAAAAAATGGTGCTCGATTCAATTCATGCAGCTTCCAGTATTGATGCACGCAATTTTTATCAAATAAGGGCTTATTTATTGCTGGAGCTGCGGATAGAGTCAAAACGAGTGCCAAAACATCTCCAAAGTGAGCTGTCAAAAAGTATCCATCGCATCGAGAGAGGTTTTGTGCATTTTGAGCGCAGCCGAGAGAGTACACGTATAAATCAACTCATACTAAATATAGCTCATTTTGAACAAATTTCCATTTTCTGGCGTCATTTTAAATATATCGACGGATTCGAAATAAGTGGAGGGTATGAATTAATTTAACATTCGACACGTTAATTTATGCGATGCAGTAAATTGACGAAAGCTTTGTAATTAATTTTATAAAGATGAACACAATGATAATTCAATGTGAGAAAATCGTAACGTGTACATTGAACACCGAGAGGAAACTAGCGAGTTTCAAGCAAAATATCTTGAAAATTGGATTCGATCGAGTTCGCAGCTCCCAGTTTTATAGTAGTTTTATAAAAACATATGAATATTAGTGCTTGGCACGATTTCCTTCTAAGTTCCAAAAACTTTGGAACTTGACGAGATTTGTCTATAAGATGAATTCTCCAAGATTTTTCACTAGTTTCACTGGCAATTCCTCCGGGGGTTCCTTAGAAAATTATCCCGGGAGTTTCTTCAGAAATTCTTCCGGAAGTTCCATTTAGAATTCCTCCGAGAGTTCCTTCGGGAATTCCACCCGCAATTCTTCTAGGAGTTCCTCCTGAAATTCCTCCGGGAGTTCTTACGGGAGCTCCTCCGGCAGTTCCTTCGGGAATTCCTCCGGGAGATCCACCAGCAGTTTCTACGAGAATTCCTCCGGGAGTTTCACTGGCAGTTCCTTCGGGTGTTCCTCTGAGGAGGAACTTCCAGAGTAATTTCTGGAGGAAGTCCCGGAGGAATTTCTGGAGGAATTCCCGTAGTAATTATAAGAGGAATTCTCGGAGGAACTGCCGGTGGAACTTCTGGAGTACTACAGGAAGAATTTCCGGAGGAAATCCTGGAGGAACTCTTGAAAGAACTTCTGGATGGACTCCAAAATGAATTGGAAGAATTCTTAAAAGGCCTCCCGGAGGAACTCCCAGAGAAATTCTCCGAGGAACTGCTGGAGGAATTTGTAGATAAATTGCTAAAGAAAGCCTAAATGAATTCTTGAAAGAAAGCCTGAATGGATTCTTTGAGAAATTTTTAGAGGAACATCCGGTGGAATATCAGTAGTTGAATGTCTAGAGGAACTTCCGAAATTCCATTTCCTGTGAACTCTTGGAAAACTCCTGGAGAAACTCCCACAAGCACTTTCGGAGGAACTCTCACAAGGAAGTCCTGAAATAATTATTGGAGAAGTTCCCAAAGGAATTTCCGGAGAAATATCCGATGAAATTCCCGGAAAAAAACCAGGAGGAATTAGTGCAGAAATTCCCAGATGAAATCCTGAAAGTATTCCCAGAAATTACCGGATGGATTCCTGGGGGTTTGTTCTTAAGAAATTCCTGAACTCTTGGAAGATATCCTAGAGGAACTCTCAAATTAATTTCCGAATGAAATGCAAAAATCCCGGGGAAATTCCTGAAGGAATTCCTGGAGAAGTAGCGGAAGGAATTCCCGGAAAAATACCTGTAAGAATTCCCGGACGGGAGAAATTTCTAGTGGAATTCTTGAAGGATATTCGGGCGATGCCTCCATCCCCCCTGCCCCCCTCTGGCTACGCCCTTGGTCACAGATTGCGTCTCCTGCTGACAAATCGGTGAATATTTTTGGCATGCCATTGAAGAGGAATACAACTAGAGCACTAGAGCAGCATGCTTACTATCAAGGACCGCACAGAAATTTCGAGCTGTTTAAGCGGGCCGCGAAGTACATGATAGGAAGAGGGTCAAGAGAAGACAATGTGAGCCACCCACCGCGAGTTTGCATCGGTGGTGACGAAATCGAGGTGGTAGAAGAATTTGTGTACTTGGGCTCACTGGTGACTGCCGAAAATGACAAAAGCAGAGAAATTCGGAGACGCATAGTGGCTGGAAATCGTACGTACTTTGGACTCCGCAAGACGCTCCGATCGAATAGAGTTCGCCGCCGTACCAAACTAACAATCTACAAAACGCTAATTAGACCGGTAGTCCTCTACGGACACGAGACCTGGACGATGCTCGTGGAGGACCAGGAAGTGGAGTTTTCGAAAGGAAAGTGCTGCGTACCATCTATGGTGGGGTGTAGATGGCGGACGGTACGTGGAGGAGGCGAATGAACCACAAATTGCATCAGCTGTTGGGAGAACCATCCATCGTTCACACCGTGATAATCGGACGACTGCGGTGGGCCGGGCACGTAGCCAGAATGTCGGACATAATACGGTGAAAATGGTTCTCGACAACGATGCGACGGGCACAAGAAGGCGAGGTGCCCAGCGGGCAAGGTGGATCGATCAGGTGGAAGATGACTTGCGGACCCTCCGTAGACTGCGTGGTTGGCGACGTGTAGCCATGGACCGAGCCGAACGGAGAAGACTCTTATATACCGCACAGGCCACTTCGGCCTTAGTCTGAATAAATAAATAAATAATGGAAAAATCCCATATGGGTCTCTGTGCAATTGCGATTGTTCTGGTCTACTACGAAATGCACGGTCATCATGCTCATGCTCATGCTCAATTCGTTTAAGATTCTGAAAATAATCCATTCGGCACACTGTACAGAATCCGTTTGGAATTCAAAAGAGTATCCGTTCGTGATTCTGAACAGGATTCCGATCGAGATTTGGAGCAGTATCCTAGCTTTCGGAATTCGTTTGAAATTTTGAATAGACTCTGATTAGGATTCTGTTTGAGATTTTGAACATAATCCGGTTGTGATTCTGAACAGAATCCGATCGAAGGTTCTGAATGGAAGTTGTTTCCGATTCTGAAAAGATTTTTGAACAGAATTTTTTGAGGAAGTGAAAATCCGGCAAAATTTCAGTTCAATTTCGCTAAAACTTAACCTATTTAAAAAAGCATTCTTATTACGGAGCAGTGTATGACATTATTTTTACCTGTAGCTCAACCTTTAGTTCCTTTAAATCTGCGATTAAATACAAATCATAACTCGGGGTGATAACATCGAAATATATCTGCTGTCGACCTATATAACACCTATATCATGAAGCATGATAAGATATGAATCATCATAATGATAAGAACTTGACAGTCTCCTGGGTACAACGAAATAATTGGAGTGATAAAAATCCTTTTCTGTCATATAAGGCTTATCAATGGGCCACTTGTAGTGGATTCTCAGAAATCCTTCCCGGGCCGCAGGCAAGGGCTGGAAAGGCCGCACATTGGGGATCACTGAACTAGAGCCTTAATTCCCTGAAAAAAACTAGGGGGTACCACTCAACAAAAAGATTGAGAATCGCTGTTCTAGATCGACGATCAGGGTCAATAGGATTCCACACAGATGATTCAAGCAAAAAACTAAGTATTTGGTTCAAGTTTGTACAATCCCATTTAATTCCACCACTTAATTTTACCTTGACAGATACGTATTTCGACCTCAACAGTAGTCTTCAGTGCCTCGTACTTGACTCGACTTGAAGAAAATGATCGCATTAAGTGGTGGAATTAAATGGGATTGTACAAACTCGTCTTACGACAAGTGAAGACATTGCACTAAAAAGCTCAAAATAATTTTCTTTACATCCTACCTGTTTATGCCTATTTGTACGATACATTATGTAAGCTATATTGTTTTGTCTCAATTTAATATTTTCAATATTTCTATTGTTAATTAAATTTTATTAGATTCTATTTAAAATGTGATTCTCGCGTCATAGATGTGATAATTTGAAACGTCGCATTACTATCTTGAAATGTCGGTTACCTCTAATGCCTCTAATCCATTGAAGAGGCCTCTTCCAAATCGAAAACAAACTAATAACCCAAGGCTATTTTTGGATAAGCGTTGAACAAATCGGTAGAAATCAAAGTTCACCACTACCTCAACAATCGGGTAAGGTATTGGTACTTACCTCTATCGAATCAACCAACAGTCATATGCAATGTTCCAATCGTGAACTAAGCACCTTGCTGCCCCCGAGTAGCGAAATTGCAATCCTTGTGAAATAGTGTGGCACGTCAGCGAACACCTACATACGGGCAGCGTTACTGCCCATCGCGACTTCCAAACCACCATTCGCCGCGGAGATGTATTCACTTGTATGCACAAAGTAACCGCACACAGATGCTTGGCCATCCAATTGAATGCACTCGCGGGACGAGTATGAGGGACATGCATCTACACAACAAGGCACACCATCGTTGAAGTGTTTACACTTGTGGTGCCTAGGCGTCTATTCCTACGACCTCACCTACGATAGCGTTGCCAGCTGTAGCAACGTGATGATCGAAATTGTGCAGCTATGAACTCATTGCATACTTCCGAAATGATTGGATCAATACGCAGTGAATAATATGTTCTTTGGGGGTCTAGGAAAAATGGTTGAATCAGAACAAACTTACTGAAAATGCGATTATTACAGATATTTCTATCTGAAGTCTTATTCGGAGAAGGGACAAGCTCCGATACGGTAGAGTTTTAGTTTGTGGTTTCAGGGAAATAATGTTTCATTCATTAGCCTTCGAGCCTTTAGCGGTTATCAAACCTCGGACGAACATATCTTCCGCCAACCCTGCTTCAGTTTAGCGGAACGCTTTTCCATCAGTCGCAGCAACCGATGACAATAATAATGTCTCAATAATGCAGACTGGAGTTAAATAGTTCGCCATGCGATTGTTTTTTTTTTCTGAAAAAAACCTGTGCTAGAATTTGTACAAAATCCTAAGCCCAATTTTCAGGAGCAGTAGCTTTTTCTATTTAATGGTAAAAAGCTGTGACCGTTTCACCACAACCTACCGTATACTATACTTCATAAGAAGGTGATGGAGCACTAAAAAATCAAGGTTACTTGTTCGTTAACAGCAGAACAGCTGTTTATTTTGTTAGATAGAGATATAGATTTATTCGCCTTCGTGTTTTTGTCGACCGAACGTTTGCATGATTGGCTGAAAGGAATATTGAGAGATTATTAACGTCCTAATACCTACATTACGTTATGGTCGCACATAATCAGCAAGAGAAGGTATATTGTATATAGCACATCGTATCGTAGCTGTGCTCTAGGAGCTACAATTTGCAAAACGATTCAAACGAGGCTACAAATAAGGCACATTTGCATATCAATTGTCTACTATTATGCAACACGTGTTTTGCACTTCAATGGTAGTAGTATAAACATTTTTGTAACCTATCTATACCTATATAGAAAACAAAAGTTTGCATTTAAACGACTGTGTATCACTTCAGAACAGACTGCCCAATTTTTGCTAATTTAAAATCGTTTTCTTCTATTAACGTGGAAAAATGTTATGATGAAACTGGAATCCTTTGAAAATGAAAACTTAATATTTTCGATGAAATAGTTTTTTGTACAATTTGCATGTAATTTTCAACTTTTGACCATATTTTCTTTATATATATATAACACAAAGTTGGCATTTGTACAACCGCGCAATATTCTTGACCGCGCTCAAGAATAGACAGCCCAATTTTTGCTGATTTATATTCGTTTTCTTCTTTTTTTACGAGGGAAAATGTGATGATGAAATGTGATGAAATTGTAGTGCTTTGAAAATCAAAACTCAATCTGTTCGATGAAATGGTTTTCACAATTTGCATGGAATTTTTAAATTTTGACCATTTATATATGAAAATAAAACAATGTTGTAAAAAATGATAGATCATTCTGAAGAACCGATTTGTTTTCTAGATAAATTGTGGACGTAAAAAATTATATCAGGAAATTGATCAATTTTTGGCAAGACAAAGTTCGCCGGATTAGCTAGTTTTCTATATAATTCCTCAAATAAGAGATTCGACCTAGAATATGATTGTAACATAGTTGTTTTGCTTCTGCCAATAATTAAAAATGGAATTTTACTAATGAAAGGAAACTAGCCATTTCTACAACGTAACGTGTACGAGGAACCATCTACTACCAGTTCTGCAACATTGCCGTTAGAATCCAACTCGATTTGTTTATGATAAATTCCGTTAAATCTTGTTTGGTGGAGTGTGTCTTTATTTGTCTAATAAACGAGTTTGTTCTACCCGATTTAATTCCACCAAAATGGTTTCTCGACAGAATTTCATAATTTAATCGGGATGAACTACTGCGTTCATAAAGTTGAACTTGTGTATTTTATCCGTGTCTTTTGTTTTAGATTAAGGCTATTTAGATTAGATTAGCTATTTAGATTAAGGAAACTCTAATTATAGCCTTCAACAAATGTCTTACACCGACTTTTTTTAAAACTTTAAATTCATTTATTTTTCAAGTTTTGGTTTTGCTTTGGTATACAGGTCAAGCGTTTGGCCACAAGGCCCTGCATTTTAGATAATAATTATTATGTTTATACCTATTTATATATTTCAATACTATTATTTCAATTCTAATTTTGCATTTCATCCTTGAGGAGGCATTACTTGGTATATAAAAAATGGTAACCTAATTACCATATACACTAGTATTTATAATATGAATGCGATAACCTCTATTGCAACAAGTGCCCTAATTTCTGGCTGGTCAGAAGTGGCGCAACAGACCCTAAACTTTTTTTTACACTCACCAAAGCGTTCCTCGAGAGTCGAGAGTTTTCATCCCGGCCAGACGGTGGATCTCAGATGTTCGAGTCCTGGGAGAGGTGTTGAAGATCATCTACAGGAACTTGTTTTGTACTCGTTGGAGTTTCAGATGATGAGTTACAGCGCAGCTCTCCCAGACCTTCATGTCGTATTCGATCACAGGAAGGATTATTCCAGGGTGTCTACTACTTGTAAAAACCTGGAAACCTGAAATTATAAGGGAACTTTTCCCCACCTGGGAATATCCTGGACATGTCAGGGAAGTCCTAACACAATCGGCCTCTTTCAAAAAATGAACATTTGGTCCAAACAAACTAGATGTTGGCCACGCAAACGGGAACGATATTAGCAATCTTATATTTTTCAATCAACTGTATTATCGAATGAATTTCTAAAGGAATATTTAACCTTCCGGGACACGCATCATTGTAAGAAGTTCAACACCTTTGAAGAAAGCACGCTTCTCGTTCACAAGAGCGGCGGGACAGCGTGAGTGATCCAGGACCATGCGAGTACCGGAAGGTTAAAAGAACCCCTGAAGGAGTATCCAAAGGAATACATTTCCGAAGAATTTACTAAAGTGATTTCTAAGGAATTTTCGTAAGAAATTCTGAAGGAATTCTGTAGAAATTTCCAAACAAATTCTCGGGACAATTCCTTGAGAAGTTTTCTGAAGTTGCTCTACAGAAATTACCGAATTGAAACCCAAACGAATTCCTTAAGAAATTGTCGAAAGAATCCTAAACTGGATTTCAAAAGAATTGTCTACAGGAATTCTTGAAGAAATTTTATCAGAATATCTGAAGAAATCTCAAAAATATTTTAAGGAGGTATTTTCTAGGGATTTTCTGAGGAAATTTTTGAAGGATCTCCTGAAGGAATTCACAAAGAAATTTGTAAAGAAACTGTCAATTGCCTTGAGTTTTTTTCTAAGGTTTTTGTAAAGATATGTCTGAAATAAATCCTGGAGGAAGATCCGAAGGAATTTCTGAAGAAAATTCCGAAGTAATACTCAAACAAAATTCCCTTTTTGAAGAAATTACTGAATTTGTGCTGTTATACTCGAAGGAATCCCTGAAAGAACTTTTGATTGAATGGTTGAAGCAGGATGAATCTGCGAAGGAATTCCCTTAAGAGTTTCTTAAGTAATTTAAGAAGAAAAATGTTGTGAGGCCAGCAATAATGTATTTTGAAAAACGTTTTTCGCAATATTTACTTGTTTGAATTGATTATTTTGCTGCAAAAATCTATATAATGATACGTTTGTTTTTATAAGGAAATTAATGTAAAGCACATAAAAAAACTCGAAAAATCAGGGAATTTTGTTTTTACAGTAGATTTTATTTTCCGACGACAATGACGACCGACGGTTGATCAAAGAGTACAGCATTTTCAACAAGACATTACACGTCACCGTCTTGTCAACATGTTGCCGGAAAATAAGCTTGCTTTTGAGCCGGCCTCATTGACCCATTCCACATTCGTGCCATTGAAATTGGTTTTACAGTCCTTCTTCTTCTTCTTATTGGTATTACATCCCCACACTGGGACAGAGCCGCCTCGCAACTTAGTGTTCATTAAGCACTTCCACAGTTATTAACTGCGAGGTTTCTAAGCCAAGTCACCATTTTTGCATTCGTATATCATGAGGCTAACACGATGATACTTTTATGCCCAGGGATTTCGAGACAATTTCCAATCCGAAAATTGCCTAGACCGGCACCGGGAATCGAACCCAGCCACCCTCTTGCTTTGTAACCGCGCGTCTTACCGCACGGCTAAGGAGGGCCCCCGATACCTTACGGTTTTACAGTCCCCAGGAGGAATATGTTTAGGGGATTAAGAAGGGGGGAAATGGCGACCTGGGTCTTCACCGCGTTGATACAGATCTCCCAGCAGGTGAGGTACTCTTTCAGGGCATCCGGGCCAAGTTAGAGATTTGCCACTAGCGCTCTGATCACTCTACCTTGGTGGACGATGGAGGTGTCATCTGCAAACATCTGCGCCTTCTGAAGGTTCTGGTATGTCGGAGGTGAACAGGTGTTAACAGCAGAGACCCGAAGATACTGCCCTGGAGTATCTGGTATCCTGGACAACTGCGACGATGTCATGCTCATTTGAACTCGCTCCGCTGATTGAGGACATTCCGGGTGTCCTTGCCGAGAATTGTTGATAATTTTCACCAGGTATCTGGAAAGATTGTAGCGTTGTAGTTTGAACACATGGCTGTCATGCCATACATGTCGAACGCCTTCTTGACATCGAGTAGGGCTATGGCGAATGTTTTAGAGACAGACTTGTTCCGTCTGAGGACGTTGGTAACTCGGGTCATTTGGGGCACGGTGGATCGTCCGCGAAGGAAACCAAACAACTTATTGTGATGTTCGGCAGACTCAAGTAGCCGGCTTTAAATAGCCTTTTAGGATATCTTGGATAACTTCGAGAGAAGGCTGAAGGGAATATAGCTTTTTGGAGAGGAAGGATCCTTGCCAGGCCTAGCCTACCGTGAGAGACGTTTTTCGCAAGCTGTCATGATAAAGCACTGATTCGGAGGTCTATACCCCATGACATTTTTTTAAAAAAGCTTCAAACACGAGGAGCCCTGGTTAGGATGATGCATTCCAACTTGTTCTACACACCTGTGCGGTCCCCAACACGAAATAAGCGAAAATCATCACTTCTCTGTGGGAGCTGCCTATCCGATTCTGTTTTTTCGCACTTGTATACAAGTTTGATAAATTTGTTATCATGGCTTGTTATGATTCGGAACAGTTTTTGCCTTTCTTTCATCCTTGTTCGTTATCTATTGAGAGCGATTTCTGCAAACTCTGATCACGAGTTAAACCAGGTTTATAAAGTGCTGGATATTGTTTAGCTTATACAACACGGCAGACTACGGTGGCCTGAACATGTTGTTCGTATGCCGGAAGAGCGTTAAGCGAAGATAATGTTCAGTAGGATAGGTTTATAGGGGAAGATCTATAGCCCATCAAGTCAAGTCAAGTCATGTGCTTGAGTTCAAGATGTTGTCGATGATTTTGTCGTGTTTTGCGATGATTTGATATAGGCTGTCAATTCGCTAGCTGAGATTTCCAACTCCTCCTTAAGGTCGTTGGGTGTAAACTAGATGTTGATGACGATGTTGTGTCCAAGATTGTACGAGCTGACGAAGCGACGACCTATTTCGATGACCTTCTCTGCAGTCTGCAGGAGTTATCGAGCGATCCATAGAGTCACTGTTGTCTAATTGGATCAAAGGTGGAATGGGTCGAGGCTTGGAATTTAAAGTTTTGATTAATTTCCCGAACAGATAAGCGCGGATCATATTGGAAAAATCACTATTTCTGAGGTCCTGGATAATTTTTGTCAAGCGATTGCAACGTGTTTAGAGGATACGCTGGTACTACCTTCGAGTGACATTTCGTAGACGGATCAAATCTTTGGTGAGTGTATCAACGGTTAGGGTGTTGCTTACGGGGTAAGATCTACCACGGTTACATTGCCAGCTACAGGCAAATCCTGACCCAACGAATACCTTCCTCTTTATCCAACTCCGTGGTATTTATGAGGGTGTCGCTAAGTCGGTGGCCTCTCGTTAAGTAAGTACCACATCAACACTTCCTTCCTCTCCCTAGTTACGGTGAATATGGGCGTGGCCAGGAGTAGTAATCTTCGTGATTTTGTTATTTTTGTTTAAGAATGGAATCAAGGACCACTCCCTTTCTTGATTACTGATAGCATTCTAGATAAGGATCTCAAAAGTAAAACATGAGTATCACTACCCTAGCAGCACACATGTTCCACATAGGTTACTGTAACTTATATGTGACCGGATTCAGTCACAATCAAGTTGCTGCAACAGTTTTTGTCTGACTTGTGCTGCTCGGGTAGTGTCCAATCTACGAATTACACCGTAACAATGCTAATGCTTATGCTAAAATGAAGAAAAAAGAATTAAATTCAGATGCAAGATTGCTGAGAACCATCATTTTGAAAATTTATTTTATATGATATTGGGGGTCAGGTACGTAATAGATACTACTTACTGAAGACGATGCACTGAGGAGTATTTCAGCCCAAACCCTGGCCAAAAGTAAAAAACAAATTTTTAGAAAATTCCATATTATGTTTCGTTTTTGTACTCTCAAATAGTAATACTAATATGACGAGCTTGGTAGTCATATGGCTATCGCTTCTGCCTCATACACAGGAGGTCATGGGTTCAATCCCAGGCTCGTCCCATTCTTCATACTTTGTATCTTTTTCTATATTTCTCATGTTCCAGCAATCGCTAGGACAGGAAATGGACTTCTATACCGTTTCCATTTTCTATCCTATACCTTTAAATTGACTGTTCTAGTAGTAACTGCTAGAATTGGAAATGAACGGAAAAGCTCGTTTCCTATATCCAATTAGAATTCCATCAATAGCTATCTTCTATCACATTAGCTGGGTAACTCGTTAACCAAGACGAACCTCTGCCCGTCGTCAACCTTCGCCCAAAAATTCCAATAAAATGGCCAACTCGTGGCAAGTGCAGAGGTATATTCGGCTTGCAGTGGAGTGATTGCATCATCATTTCCTGACGTGGCAGGCGCCAGTGTGACCTAACACATGAGATCACCAGTACTTTGCTAGTCCCAAGCAAACATCTGTTGGTTCTCTGTGCAAGAACAGCTGATCTGGTCATAATGGAGTAGCGACAACGGGCAGTCAATCAAGCTCAAGCGCAAGCTCTCAAATAGTAATACTAATTTGCCATGGGATTTTTGAATCAATATTGTTAACTTGTAAGCAATGCTGGCTGTCAAAACTTCGCCCTAATGTGCATGAAAAAATGTTCACGTATAGTCGTCTTTTTCTTGGTTTTTATTGATTTTTAAGATGAAAATCAATATAGGTATCAATAATGATGATATGTAAAACGTTTTTAAGAATCATCCAATCCGAAACCGTTTTCAGGTAATCCATAACGATGATATTAATTGCTAGCTTTTTTCTACCTTTTTTACAATAATATGTTTTACAAAAAAAAACTTATGATTGGGTTCCAGATGAAATCCAGGGGCAGTTCCCCTATGTATTACATATATATGTATACATATGAGCCTAGTGAGATGTTTTAGTAGAGCTAGCTTAGTGAAAACTACTTACAATCTTAAAATTGTAACAATCTCATGTGGACGTTGGCTGAAAGTCATCCCTTGAGCTACTGAAAATCTAGAAAAAAAATCGTATTTAATTAAAAATAGGGATGTTCTGTAGCTGGAAAACTCATGAATATGATAAACGCATCACATGTGAGGAGGCGCATGGTAGAACGTAGGTTTGAATAGCGTAGGCTTTTTACCTAAGTTGTTTTGAGGCCATGTTTTGTTACGATTTACAAATACCTAGATGTTTTGCCTCGAGCAGCGGTTAGGTGTCTCTTACCTTATATTCGTTTGAAGTCAAGGTCTCCAAAACTAATTTTCAAATTGGCTCAACATCAATTTAAATATTGTTAGACCGCGAAGTTTGAAATTCTATTATCATCAAAATTATCATTTTAGCGGAAAAAAAAACTCGGAATAAGAGTCTGTTCAGAATTTGAATTAAAACGGTATTCTGAAAACGCCATGGCGGTGGATGGTATCCCTTAAAACTAGAAAAATCTTCCCTCATTCTTAAAACCAAACAACAACAACTTAAATCAGAACCATAGGCAAGTATACTGATAAATTCGTATTATTTGTTGGTATTGAAATCAGCATAATATGTTGGTTCCTATACCAACTTGTATATATTATAACACCAACACCATTCATTTCTATCTGGGGGTAATTGGTCGCCACACCACATGAATTGTTGCCTGCGCCTCGAACGACCCAACGAAGCCCTGCTATGAGGGAGAACGTGCATAATGTTCCCTTGGGGGAAAATGGTCCAACACATAAAGTTATTCGTAAAATCGTTCATACTTCATTTCTACACGAATATTACCTTTTACAATTCAGTACTGGTTCTTCATTACCGAGCTGCAATGAAGTGATTGAATAAAATAACGTTTTGCGATTCTCTCACCTCACCCGTAGGCTTTTCTTTCAAGTACGCTAAACAAACAACCATGCGTTACTCATTCATTTCTCATGTACTTCAGTCATTTTGTACCACCATTCGGACGTTTTGCCCCAGGCCTAATTTAAAAAATAGAGTTACTGCACTCCTGAGAAGAAATTTGATTTGTTTCTTATTTTTGTGTTTTTTAGCAGTGGAAATCTGAACACTGAACGAACAGTTCCCCTTATACAAATGCGTTAGAAAGTCACAAAATCCTTGTTATTTTAAATAGATCATTGTGAAATGTAGGTAGTTTTGTAAATTTCGCATCTGCACGTTGAAACGGTTTGATATTCTGGTTTATATTGCATTCGTGAATCATTGAAAACGATGTAGGGCTGCATATTGGTCTGTTTTCCCCTACTTACACACCTCAATTGCTCAGCTGGTAGAGGGTTTGTCACTGCGGAAAATGGGTTTGTCAATATGCTGTATTTTTCTTTTTGATCTGTGTGCGTTGAGTATAGAAGATGCCTTACTCTGATAACTTAGTAGATCCATTATGATGGGCAACATCTGTGGCAAACAAACTGGAAAATAAATTCTCTCAGCTTGCTTTCTTTCTCTCTATCCGGATTCCGGAACTTTTTGCTCCTCTATCTTTAAGGCCTATTATTGTCCTCTGAAGGGGCCCTCCTTAGCCGTACGGTAAGACGCGCGGCTACAAAGCAAGACCATGCTGAGGGTGGCTGGGTTCAATTCCCGGTGCCGGTCTAGACAATTTTCGGATTGGAAATTGTCTCGACTTCCCTGGGCATAAAAGTATCATCGTGTTAGCCTCATGATATACAAATGCAAAAATGGTAACCTGGCTTAGAAACCTCGTAGTTAATAACTGTGGAAGTGCTTAATGAACACTAAGCTGCGAGGCGGCTCTGTCCCAGTGTGGGGATGTAATGCCAATAAGAAGAAGATTATCGTCCTCATCTCTGAGATCCTTGAGCTCTTTGTTTTGAAATTTTATGTAATGAGCAGCATGATATAAAACAATAATCGAAGAGGATCTAATCAGTAATCACTAGAGTAACAGCAGGAGCCGTTCTAATTCATATCACGAATACCTTAGCACATTTAAAGCATAGATATTAGAATATATTTTAATAGTCAAATTGTTCCTATTTGAAACTCAAAGTATAGATATTTCACTTTCACAAACTTACTAAATTGCATTAACTTTTGTTTTTAGATAGTTGGTGGAGGTTCTGTTAAAGCGTACCACGCGGCTTTTTGACTAACTTGTGATGTGTTGTTCGTGAAAGGAAAACAGTTATCATTTTATATCTTTAATTCATACGTGCATTTGTTGTAAGATATTCTCACTTATTGGGTTGAGGTATATCCGATACGATTTGTGATCAAACAAATCTGGTGCGATTTGTCGGAACCCCGGCCAATTATTACAACCAAATAGGATTTTTTTTGATATTCAAATCAGCATAACTTTGCTTATAATAACACAATTTTGATGAAACCGGTACTATCGGACGCGGAAACTCTTCTAGTATTCTGTCCTAAGCTTAAATCTCTGATCGATCCATTTGCACTGAAAATATTTTTTCGGTTTGTCATTTTATGCGACGCAGAGATATGGCTATTTCCATTTCTTTTCACATTTCTTTAAGAATTCTTTCGGAGAACCATTTAGATATTCCTTCGAAAATGCTTTAATGAGTTCTTTCAGGAATTTCTTCGGAAATTCCTTAAGAAATTCATTAATTATAATTTCTTCAGAACATCCTTCAGGAATTTCTTAAGAATAATTCTTTCAGAACTTCGAGGAATTATTTCGGGAATTCCTTTAGCAATTCCTTCAGACATTCTACCGGAAATTCCTAAAACAACCCTTTTAGATTTTTTAGACTATTAGAAATTCATTTAGAATTTCCTTGGAAAAATCTTTTAGAAATTCCTTCCAGAATTCTATCACGTTGGTGTTATATTTAAATAAACATAAAAAAAATGTCTTCAGGATTTCCATCGGAAACTACATATTCCATTCTTTGATGCATTTCCTACAAAATTTCCGAAATAATTTCTTCAGGAATTTTGGAAAGAAATTTAAAAATTTAAAATGAAAATAAAGGAATTTCGAGATAAATTTACAAAAGAAGGAACGTCCAAAGGAATTTCTGGCGGAATTTTCTATATTTTTCTTGTAGAAGTTTCCAAAGATATTTGGGAAGAATTTTCGATGAAATTTCTAAATGAATTTCCGAATGAATACTTGAAGTAATTTTGCTGTGGAGAACCTGAAAGGATTTCCGAAGGAATCCCTAAAGGAGTTCCCGGACGAATTTCCAAAGGATTGTTTCCCAAAGGAAAATAATTCTCAAAGAAATGCTTGAAGAAAATTACGAAAGAATTTATAATGGTATTTGTAATTCAAAGGAATTTCAAGATTTTCTCTCTAGAGTTTCGGAAGGGATTCTATTTCTGCAAGAATTCCTAAGGCCTTATGGATTCAAAGAAATTCATAAAAATAATTCCCCTTAATAATTTCGGAAGGTTCTTTTGAAACAATTTCCGTGTTATTTTAAAGGAATTTCTGAAGGGTTTTCCGTAGGAATTCCAAAATAAATTCTAATGGAACTCACAAAAGAATTCCTAAAGGATTTTCCGAAGGAATTTCTAAATAAATTTCCGAAGAAATTCCTAGAAGAATTTGTAAAGATAATTCTCGAAGGAATCCCTAGAAGAAATTCCGAAGCATTTTGTGAAGGAATTTTCGAAGAAATTTAGAAATCTATTTCCAAAAAATTGTATTAGCATTAGCATTGAGCAATTCGCACAAATGGCCACGTCCTTGCAAATGCTGAGGAAGAGGAAGGATGGTTAGTTGAACACCTACTTAAGAAAGATGCAGAGAACTCTACGACCTCTCATAGGTGTCACGGGAGGTTTTGGAATCATTAGTGTGGGAGGTTATAACAGTAGGAATCGTTTTGGTAGAAGGTGAAACACAGATCAAACTTTATTAGGAATACAAAGTATTAAAGAGACGAGCTTGGAATTATAAGAAAATTTTGAAAGTCATTTTCCTTCAGGAATACCTACGGGCATTGTTTTAGGAATACCGTCCTTAAGAGAAATCCTTCTGAAGTTTCTTTTCAAATCACTATTAATTCTTTCAATAATTCTCCAGAATTTTTTTAGCAAGTCTTCTAGCTAGAAAATTTACTAGAGCTTCGGAAATTCATTTTGAAATTCCTCCTTTTTGGGAATCTCTTAGAAAATCCTTTAGAAACACTTTTAGGAATCCTTTGAAGTTTTTCAGAGAAATGCCTCCAGCGATTCATTACTAAATTCCACAAATCCTTCGCAAATAAATCTAGAAAAACATTCAGAAATTCCTTTATGAATTCATTCGAAAATTTCTTTCACAATTTGTCTAAGAATTCTTCTAGAAAATCCTCCGGAATTCCCTTCAGAAATTCCTTTAGCAATACACTCAGAACTTCCTTCAAGTATCCCATTCCCTCGTAATTTCACCGGAATTGCCTTCATGCGTTACCGAACAAATTCCTAAAGGAAACTCCAAAGGAACTTTTCAAATTCTTTGTACATTCTTCCACAGAGAACAGACATGGATGCTCGAACAAAATTTCGGTAAAAACGTGTGTAAAGATTTAAATCGCACCTCAGCGCCACCAACGCAGGCTGCCCGACATAAAAACTCAATCTCACTAAGTGATGGCGTTGGCATACACTACATAAACAATGTAGTGCTGCCACCTAGGAGCAATTCGGAATGAACACTAGCGCTAAAAAGTAAAACACGGCAAATTTTAACCATATTTATCGGCACACTAGCACCGCGCAACGGGGGCATAACGACATACTTCAAAATGACCAGTACAAACTTTTACACAAGCACGCGAATGAAGATGAACGTCTGTTCTCTGTGATTCTTCCAAGAATTACTTTAAGATTCTCTTGGCAAAAATTTTCAGGAAATTGCTACGGTTGTAGATACAGAATTGCCAATCCGGAGTCCGGTCAGTCCGGTCTAGCATGTTTCCGGTCAGTCCGGTCTAGCATGTTTCCGGGTTGAAAACATTCTCGACACCCTGGGCATAGTATATCCACAGACAAACAGACGTAACAGCCAGAATATTTTTCTGAAAAATCCATCGTTCAACTCCTCTACCACCATCTTGCGAGCATGTTACACGAAACAATGTTTCGTATGACATTGTCACCAGAAGGCGCTGAAGTGAAATGTCAAACTCGAAGGATTACGACGGTAGCGCCTCTAGTTGTGAATCGCGCAAGCAATCAAATTCAAGTTGATCGTTGAAGTCATGGTCGATGTTAATTTCTCTAGTGTTACGTCTGTTTGTCTGTGGTGTATCCATTGTACCTGCCACACAAGATACATACTCATGCAATGATGGGCATAGAAAAGCTTTCTATTAATTGTTGGAGAGCGCGCAACAGTGGACAACAAACGTACAGCGGACAGATAAAGCGAATCGGGAACGTCGGAACGGAAGAAAGAAAAAAACAACCACTCAGTTGGACTTTACACGAACGAATACAATTCTTATTTATTTACATTTGACATAAACAATTAATTCGACAACACATCAACAGTCATGGTGTGTTCATTTCGCATATCAACATTGAGTTGTCTCGATTATGAGGGGTGACGATTGCACGTTAAAGTTAATTTCAACACCCCTCCTCAAGTCGGCAACCCGATAATCACATTTTATTATCACAGATCGACTTGTAAATAGTCACTTCACTTTCAACTTCAAACACTTGATCTTCAAGTTCAAGTTCAAACAGTCTCAATCCTCTTCTTTCGTATTACTTCCATTTTCTTTTGTTGAAAATATTCACCCCTCCTAGCCGCAAGCTTCGTCATTTCGCTTAAAATTTCTTCTCTCTGCACACTTTCACTAACTAGTGATTCTTCATCCGTCGTCACTTTGTATCTTTCGCTATCATTATTTGCCTTCTTTTCTTATACTCTTTCCATCATTTTCTGCAACAATTCGTCCACATATCGCCATTTTTAATCATTGTGCTTCTGGGCGCTGCAACACACTGCTTATGCAGAGCACTTTGTATCCCTTACCATTGCTGTACTCGTTTTGATTGGCTTACGTCTAACACATACTGCTTTCCATCATAATGCGCGGCAGCCATCACCGCGCCATATTTTGCAATTTTCGCTTTATTGCCGAAGAAACTGACTTCCATTCCCGCTCTCGCAACACGATTCACCGAGAACAAATTACAGCTGAGGTTGGGAACGTACAGCACATTCTTTACTTCACATTTCTTTCTCATATTTCCAACACTACAACATCGCCAGAATATTCCGCTAACAGCTTCTCACCACTTGCTACAACTACTTCAACCGGGTGCTCCAGACGCCGCATCATGCTGAAGTAATTACGGTCGTTCACCATGTGGTCCGTCGCTCCAGAGTCTAAGAACCACCGCAGTTTCACATTTTCTTCTTTCTCTTCTTTGGATGCCAGAAATGCCACATCCGCACGATCCGAGGATCTCGTGTCTTCAACAGCTATGTCCGCTCTACGATTCTGGAATTTCCTCGCATATTTATCTCTACCGTAATCATTCGCATCCGATTCCACCAACACATTCACACGGCAATCGGCTTGTTTGTGTCCAACTCTACCGCATCTAAAACACTTTAACTTCTTCCAGCTTTGTCTGCTAAACATGGCAACACGCTCATCTTCGCCCCCAGGGGCCAGCAGATTTCTTGTTTTCATGTCCACGTCGAGTAAACGCTTCTTTACAAAAGCCATTGTAACACCGGTTGGAAGCGTTTCGATTGCAGTCACTACTGAATCAAACGACGGTGGCAGCGTCAACAACAAATGACAAACCGCGTCAGAGTCTTCAACAGCCGCACCACTTTCTTTCAACTCCCGAATCAAACGATCAAACTTCAGCAGGTGTTCCGACAAACTATCACTCGCATCCTCCACATATTTCAATGTGAGGAGCTGCTTTCGGATAAACAACTGTCCGGCAACACCGCGACGCTCGAACACCGCTTTTAGCGTGTCCCATATTTTCTTCGGAGTCGCACAGTCTTTCACCAGTTCAAGCTGGCTGTCAGCAATCGCCTGAATTATCACAGCTTTACACTTTTTCTCCGCGGCTTTTCGTTCCACCATTTTCTTTTTCTTCTCCGACTTTACACTAGCGGAGTCGTCCGCCATCAATTTAAACTCGTCGATCTCACTCATCTCCCGGTGGAGGCAATCCAGCAGATCGAACGTGTCGAGAACGGTTTCCATCCGAAACCTCCAGTTGTGGAACCCGGACCCGTCGAACGCGGCGATTTTCACTTTATCGTCCATACCTGGGCCAATAACCTGTTGGAGAGCGCGCAACAGTGGACAACAAACGTACAGCGGACAGATAAAGCGAATCGGGAACGTCGGAACGGAAGAAAGAAAAAAAACAACCACTCAGTTAGACTTTACACGAACGAATACAATTCTTATTTATTTACATTTTTACATAAACAATTATTTCGACAACACATCAACAGTCATGGTGTGTTCATTTCGCATATCAACATTGAGTTGTCTCGATTATGAGGGGTGACGATTGCACGTTAAAGTTAATTTCAACATTAATAACTGAGGAAATGCTAATATAATGAAAAGTTGAAAAGCCGACCAAGTTAAAGTTGGAATGTAGAGCCATTGAGGAAGAAGAAGATAGATACAGAAATTGTTTTGTAAATGCCTCAAGATATTCCTTCAAAAATTCAAAGAAGGAATACTAGGAATTCCTTCATAATTTTCCTAAAGATTTTCTATTGGAAAATCTTAAAAAAGAAAAACCTTAAAGAACACTTGTGTCTTGAGAACTTGTTTGGAAATTTCCTCCGAAATTTCTTCGAAAATTCCTTAAGAAATTCCTCAAGAGATTACTTCGAAATTCTATTAACGAATTTTTAAAAGAATTTCCTGAAAACTCGATAAATTTGGTTGGAATTCCTACGGAAAAATCGTCGGAAATACCTACGAAAATTGTATCAGGGAAGTTTTCCGAAATTCTCTTAAGAGAATTCCCTCGTACTTTTTTTTTTTAATTTGCTTTAGCAATTTCTGCGGAAATTGGTTTAGGAATTCTATCGAACTTTTTTAAGAAATTGCTTTCGCAATTATTGTAGGAATTTCCTGAAGAAGTTCTTACAGTAATTCCTTAAGATATCCCTCTAGGAAGAAATTCCTTATTCAGGACTTCATTCAGGAATTCTTTCGATTTTTTGGGAATCCCTTCGTACATTCCTCCGGAAATTTAATTAAATATTCCTTAAGACCTTCGGAAATTCCTTTGTGTTTTTTCAGGAATCACATCAGAAATTATTTTAGGAATCATTCGGAAGTTACTTTAAGGACACTCCTTACGGAATCCAAATTGAAAAATACTCGCGTTTTCAAGGGCACACCACGCAATACGGAAGCAACCCACAGCTGTAATATATATTTTTTCAGCTTTGCTGCGTCGCAGCATGCGTGAAATAATAAAAATGACAGTTGTGCGTTACTTCCGTATCGTGTGGTGTGCCCTTGAAAACGCGAGTAGTGTTGAATTTGGATTCCGCGAGGAGTGTCCTTAAGAGTTCTTTCCGCAATTTCATCTGGAAATTCCTTTGAAAATTCCGTTAGAAACTTTTCGGAAAATTCATGTAGTATTCCTTATTTCATTCTCTAATAAATTTTCGGAAAAATTCTTTCAACCAAATTTCTGGAATAATTCCTGCAGGAATTTCGGAAGAAATTCCGTATGGTTTTACAAAAATAATTTCCGCAAGATTTCTTGGAGGAAGTTTCTAAGGAATTTTCGGAGAAATTGACAAAGGCCTTTCAAAAGAATTTGCTAAAGGAGCCCCTGAACGAATGTCAAAAGGAATTCCTGGCGTAATTTTTTAATTTATACCTGGAATTCCTAAAGACATTTTCAAATAATTTCCTAATGAAATTTCGAAAGGATTTCTCCCAAATTAATTTTTGAAGGCATTCCTAAAACAATTTACAACAATTTGCGAAGGAATAATTCCTAAAGGTGTTTCCAAAGGAATTTTTAATAGAATTTCCGAAGAAATTCTTAAAAGAACTCGTAAAGGAATCAACGAAGAAATTTTTAAAATTTTCTAATTTTCCTTCTTTGAATTTTCAAAGGAATCTCTTGAGAAATTTCCAAAGGAATTTCTGGATTTATCTTGGTTTTGACTCTGAAATTGTTTGCTTAAAACCCCTTAGATTGTCGTAATAACAGTCTATCCATTATCACACAGGAATTAAAAGTTTTTGGAAAAATATTCCAAGAAATTCCTAGTTATAGACGATAAAATGCAATAGAAATTTCGTTATATTTGAAACTGCCTAACATTAAGTTCTTACTATTGACGCCAAATTATAAATGAACCAAGTACGCCCAAATTACTGGTGCCCCACCATTACTAGAACTATGGCGTCGCCAGTCGCTAGGAATATGGACAAACGACTGTAGTATGCTCAAAAATGAGTTGCTGAGCCGCAAAAGTTCTGGCAGAATGTCATTTTGATGGAGGAGAGAAAATTTTAACTTTTACGAGACTGACGGACTGCTTACAGTATGGCGCAAACCAACTACAGGATTGGATCCAAAAAGTTTGCATCCGACTGTCCGACTGACTGCATAGAGGTGGTCATGTTATGGTTTGGGGTGGTTTTAGTCCAAACAGCGCCAAAAACCTTATTTAAATTTTCAGGTTGGAAATTCTCTCGACTTCCCTGGGCATAAAGTATCATCGTGTTAGCCTCATGATATATGAATGCAAGAATGGTAACATGGCTTAGAAACCTCGCAGTTAATAACTGTGGAAGTGCTGAATGGACACTTGCTGCGAGGCTGCAATGTTTCAGTGGGGGATGTAAGGCCAATAATACGAAGATTCGTTCATCGAACCCAGTCACCTTCAGCATGGTCTTGCTTTGTAGCCTTACCGCCCGACTAAGGAAGGCCCCTGTTTGTAATATGAGTCTGCTTGGTAATGGTAATAATCTCCAGGGTTTCGCCTTGGAAAATATGCATTTGTGAATATGTATGAAACATTCTCTAAATAAAGATATTATAAAAAGAATCCAAACCCAATTGTTAAAGAACTGAAAAAATATATTCCGACCGAGTCTTTTTAAGTGTTCTTTGTAACATCTCAAAGCTCATTATTTAATCACTATATTAATGGCGGCCATGGTAATCAAACTCCCTGTTTGATAGCATTGAGCGCTAACAGTCCTGTCATAAATACAATGGCACTCGGCAAAAAGGTATGATAATCAACATGCAGACATATCCCTTCACCGAGACAACAAAAGATTAACCTATCAGCGTGTCTGCCGAGTGGCTATCAGGGTTGTAAATTTTCGGCAGCACTGGATGAAGGTGATGTTTTTTTATATCATGTTTTTATTTTCTTCCTGCTTTGAAATCAACCTCACATTCCCGGAGAGGCAGAAAAGTAAACAACAGAACTCACATCACCCAATGCGCCGCGAAGATGAAATTTACCACAGCAAAATGTACACATTCACCCAGCAAATTGAAAAAATTCACCACGCGTTTAAATGGGCCACTCACAGTCATACGGTAAGGCGCGATCTGAGCAGCCTGTCAGAGCGACTTGTGAGTGGCTGAATGCGAAATTGAACAGACGCTGTTGGAAATGATTTTTCGGCTGCACCCAGTCGCACTCACCACGGCGGCGATGAAGGCGACTGCAGATTATACTGAGATCCATGTTTTTCACTGCATTGACTGTGAAATATTTCTACCCTGGTGGCTATACCCACTAATCGTTCTTCCATATGCACGTTCGGCTTGACTGTTCCAGATGCAGAGCGATCCTATCTACCTTTGTTATATGTATATAGGAGCCACGAACGGCTATCGCCTTATGTCTAAAGGCACTGCTCCTGGTGACGTAGCCAGCCGTTTTTGTACCGATACAAAAAGTGACCTTTAAGCGGGTATTGTTGAGATTTCGTTTTTGCTTCTGCACGTTGAAATTATGAACAATTTTTAGGCAGTGCAATGTTCCGGTAGACGGTTTTACAAAAAAAAGCTTTAAATAGTTACAACAAGGGAGCAAACAAAATCATTGCCTTTGAAATGTTTTTGCTTTTTTCGTACACTAGATGTACCAAAAACCAACATTGTAATTAAGGTACATGTTGTGTGGACTAAATGCACTCCATACTATACGATCTCTCCAAAACTGAACTTCTGATAAGATGTTATCACGATATGAATTATTACACATAAGTGACCCTCTTCTTTTATAAGCCGCTGATGTATGTTTTTTTTCGACTAAGTCGTTCCGATTTTCTTAGTGCTCCTCAGAGACACGTCATTAGTGGGCCCATGTGTTTGTGCAAGTTCCAGCTTGTTGAATCGCTTCTCGTCTCGTAGCGTCAATCGACAGGCAGAACAAGTTTCAGTAATTATCATCAGCTGTTCGCCAGTCGGACTTGCTTTGCAGCAATACAATAATTATTTTCTCGTTTCTCTTTGTTCTGCTCGTCGTCGACGTGCGCCGTAGGAAATCGCTACTGAAAATGTCCGCCGATTCCCAGCGACGATCAGCGTCCAGCAGCAGCTCGTCGGCGGCTGCTGCGCGCTGTATGCCGGTGATTGTGCCCCCACAGGCCGTTAGTGATCGCTCGATCATCGACAGTGTGGCTGGATTCATCAACGATGTAGCATTGCAGACCCAAACGCCGCAAGGCGATGGTAAGGATCACATCCTGTGGGCCCGATTCGAAAGCACCGCTGACATTAGCGATCCCTGTCTCGGGGACGATTGGGAGCTGGAAGGGGGCATCGCTCCACCGCTCTTGCTGATTTTAGGCTACGTCAACGGAATTCAGGTATGCTTCAGGTCTAAATCGATTAACGAATATATTTCATAGTTTTATTTTTCTCGTTACAGGTATGGATCATCCCAGCGAATGGGGAAGCTATTGAGGTGCTCTCGTGGCGTCATGGAAGCGTGAAGTGCTTGCGGGTTCTGCCCACACCATCATTCGGTGATGGCGAATCGGCCACCGAACCCAACGACCAGTTCATCCACAAGCGACCGCTCATTGCTCTGTGTGACTCAGCCTCAACTGGAGCCGTTGGCAGCAGTGGTAGCATGTCAAGCGGCAATCAATCACAGTACTGTTCGATTAACTTCATATCACTAAAGGACGGCGAGAACGTGAAGAGCATCAAGTTCAAGAATCCAATAGTGGATATCCTTGCGAATCGCTCTTCGGTAGTAGTGAGTTTTACGGAGCGTATTGCTATCTTTGATGCCCGTACGCTTGAAGATCGGTTGACGGTTACCACGTGCCATCCAAGTCCCGGGTTGAACCCTAACCCGATAGCATTGGGTCCGCGCTGGATTGCGTATGCAGAAAAGAAGTTGATGGCGTCTAAACGATCCAGCGGAGGCTGCGACGGAGATGGCGTCACTAGCTATACGGCCACCGTGTTGAATGCGGCAAAAAGCTTAGGAAAAGGCTTAAGAGAGCTAGGCGAACAGATGGCTGCCGGACTGACTGGAGGCAGTCATTCCGGGCCAAGTTCAATCAGTGGAACATCCAGTGGATCGGTAGGAAACGTAGCAGGTGAAGGCAATCAGCCAGGAATTGTTACGATACTTGACATCAAGTATCCGATTAAGGACGTTAGTCCTACTACGGGAACACCGATTACCAGCACCGGAAACGACCCAATAATTGCACATTTTGTGGCTCATTCCGAAGCCATTGTAGCTTTACAATTCGATGCTTCCGGAATGATTCTGATTACGGCGGATAAGCGTGGACATGATTTCCATGTCTTCCGAATTCATCCGCACCCCAGCGGTCCTTCGTTGGCGGCGGTTCACCATCTGTATATTTTGCATCGCGGAGACACTACAGCCAAAGTACAGGACATAGCGTTCTCTTTAGATTCTCGATGGGTAGCGATCTCAACCTTACGAGGAACCACTCATGTCTTTCCGGTAACTCCCTACGGGGGGCCCGCTGGAGTTCGGACGCACGGATCACCTCACGTTGTAAATAGATTATCTAGATTTCATCGGTCTGCTGGGCTGTCGATTGATGGTCGGTCCAGCAGTCCCGTTTCGCACTTGGAACACCCTTCGTCTCAGACGCCGACATCCGCTTACGCCAATCCACGAATTCCACCGTTTCCACATCCCACTATCGTGCAACCCCTGGCTCAGCTGCGACAGCCCACCACTCTTGGCTCTCAGACGACGGCCGGCATGAACGCCAAGAGTGCTGGAGGCAATGGCCGTCAGCGCCACTCATCGTCCTCGTCGGATGATCTGATAAAACCGCTCAGAGTTTGCGCAATGTTCGCGAAGGCTCGTTCCTGGCTGTTGGATCCGCCGGGATCGGCTAGAGATACGCCGGCTCATCGCATCCAGCGAAAACCGGTGGACTCGCTGTTCATCATTGCCGCACACGGAGCGTTGATTCAGTACGATTTGGAACCGAAACATGCAACCAGTAAGTAATGTGTTTTTTTTTATTTAAGCGGATGGGGAGATGTTTAGTTGAAAGCACATCATGATTTGCAGTTTTTCATTTTGTTATATGAAATTGATCCAAAGAATCTTCCGAGGATTGACTAAAAAAATAATATTTACATATTTGAAACCATTGTTTGATAATACGTGCTATTGTTATCAAGGCCAAACCTATAGAAGGGTTAGACAAGAAATAGGCAAATTTTCGAAATTCGACTTAAACTAAACCGATTTTGGTAAAACTGGAATCAGCGGACGCAAAAATTCTTCTAGTTTTCTGTTCTTTTGGTAAATTTTAGATCGGTAAAAAGACACTGGCGCTGTTCTTGATTTTTCGAGACTATGTTATTTTGAGAAGGATTAAGAAACTCAATAACAGTGAATGATACAAATGGCGCCCAAGTTGAAACTCGTCGGAATCATCCTTTCAAAAAAAAATAAAATCGTGCATGATTTTATCAGATTGAATAATTGCACGATTTTTTTTTGCTTTCTCCATTGTTTTTTTGGTAGGCTCAAGCGTGTATACTACTTGATGGAGCCCCAGTTTAGGATAACGATATTTACAAAAGATATAATTTTATTACTAAAGTTAACGCGTCAAAAAAAAGTACATTACAATAAATTACCAACGCTTCCCTTTATTTCCCAATAACAATTACAGATATCCCCAAAGAGAAAGTATGCGATGACACACCGATAGAGCTGGAAGTGGAAGCCCGGGCACAGTGGACACTGCAGCGCCAGGAGAGTGCCAACGCGAACGACATCCAGCCACCGCTACCGTTGGACAACTGGCTGGTGAAGGATCGCTTTCTCGACGATACCGGCGGGGACGTGGGCAGCGACTACGGAAGCTTCGATCATCATCACCGTGGAGGCGGCGGCGGCGCTGGCAGTGGCAGTGATCATCGGGGTAGCACCAGCAGCATCGATCATGATGATCGCTGGCTTTCCCAGGTGGAAATTATTACCCACGCTGGGCCTCACCGTCGCCTCTGGATGGGACCGCAGTTTATGTTCAAAACATACAACACACCGAGTGGGTGAGTTTGATCTGTATGAAAAAAATGGGTTATGGTTCAATTTTTTGAAACAATTCGTTTAATTTCAGCTCCCCATTAACGTCGATCGACACTGACTCAGTAGAGATCGGCCCTGGAACCTTGGTGAACCGACCAGCACGCTCCAACCCGATGAATATGCCCATTTCTGGAGGTATGAGGCCATTGGTACCCATACTCATTGAATCTGGATCATGTAGTAATTCAAAAACCTTCTCCGATGAACGGATCCTAAGAAAAATCTAACTTCGTTTTATTTTCTATTTTCGTTCACCTCCACCCCCATGCTGCACTTGTCCTTATGTGGAATGCAAATGAAACTGGTACTTTATTTGGCATGATCGAGTAGGTAGCTACGAACAAAGTCCCCGAATGATAAATATGAACGAGTTTCGGCATCACGAGAACTTGGATACGGAGTTCTCTTCGCTGGGGCCAGTCGAGTCCCAGCTGCGCGAAGATCTAGCCGATGCCATGCGCGAATCGCCCCTCATTTCGGGACGTGACACCACAGGTAGGCATCTTTGAATGATTGTTGATTATGTAGAAACAAGGCGAAGGAATGGTTTTTATTATCGAAATTTCGTGAAATTTTGTACGCATTCAAGTATGAAAGATGTGCATTCTCAGGTTTCTTTTGAAATTTGTTTAGTTATCTTTAAACATTTTAAAATGCAAATTGCATTTGATTCTTTTTTTCAAAAAGGTTCGGAATCAAACTATATTCTATTATAACATTTTCAGTAAGCATTTAATTTGTAATTATTAGCTTGAAAAAAAGACATACTGTTTTTCATCTATGTGTAAACAATTCCATCTTTTGGGCTAGACGCGTACGACAATTAAATATTGTTAAGTCAATGGATGACAGTACTGTTTTTTTAATTTCCTTTCTGTTCTTCGTATTTAACACTTTTATTTCTGTTTGTTTTTGAATTGTGTGTTATTTTCCTCTTGTTTTCTTATTTTCTAGTGAATGTAAATGGGACAGAGTAGCTTTGCATAACAGTAAAATATTGCTGCAGAGATAGAGGAGCTGTTCCTGTAAGGGAAACACTTTGATACACTCACCGTCACAACAACTGCCTACAACTAATTCCTCATGCAATAAACACAACAAAAAAACACCACAGACTGATAGACAAACTGGTGCTGGGAATGCAACCATCTATAATAAACATGACTTTTGAATCAGTGATACGCTTCTCTTGCTGCGCTATGACGATGAGATGCCCTACATTTAAAAATTGAGAGATAACTGTGCGAATATTTACCACATTTCTAAATGATGTATTATTTATTACGTTGCCTTTGTGTGAATAATAATCGGTTGTTTCGGTAATGCTGATTTATTTTTGCTTGTTTGATTCATCTGCTCACCCTCAACATGACTGGCCGGCTGTAGATTTCGCTTTCAGTGTATTTAATGCTTTTTGATTGGTCTGTTTGTACTTTCCTATACAGTGACTATAATAACAGTGTCGTCAAGTGTCAGAATTGGAACAGAATCGTCTGTCAGTTCCATACAAATGCGCGTGCCAACCGAGCAGGAGACCTGTCAAACGTGGCACATGACGTTACTCTTCTTATAGGACTCTACTTTCCTAGAATAGATGCGTGACTGTATTGGAGGTTTCTTATACAGTTGGGTCAGACCTGATTCAGTCTATACAGTTTGCAACAGTTTGCAGTTTGGACCAGCATGGTACAAGATGACACACTTGAGGTACAACTTGTACCGTGGTATGAATACTACCAGTATGTCATTAGTATAACAGAAGGATTCAAATCTGCAGAATACAACGCGCAAAGCTGTGTCTTATTTTTTCGTTGATTGTGTGGTATCATGCCATACTTGACAAGATTATTCAAAGACATTTCCAATTGCGAAAGTGTTATACAGCGCCATCTTTCAGAGAGCACTAGCTGTATTTGGATTATCTAAGGCCGACAACATACTAGCACAGAAAACAGACGATCATCTTAATACGCAAGGTTGTGTAAAACTCTGTACTAGTCATTTTGAAGTAAGCCGTTCGGCTCTCGTTGCGCGGTGCTAGTGTAGCGCTAAGGTTTTTTTTGTATCTTTATTAAGGAGGCTTTCAGACCTTGGCTGGCTCACCTCCGGTAGTGCTAAGGTTTATTCCGAATCGCCCCAGCAGCATCTGTAGTGTAGACCAACACCATCGTTTAGTGAGATTGAGTTTGTACGACCGGCATCCTGCGTTGGCCAAATTCGAGCCTCCATGTCTGCTCTCTGTGATACTAGGGCTTGTGCGAATTATAGACACTATAGGTTCCATAGCTAGTGTAGCCAAACGAGCATGACGTCACGATTGCAATCCAAGCAACGGAGCGTGTGACGTCAAATTCGCGTGGTACAGCTTCCCGAGCCACATAGAGAAGCTTGCGCGCCGGTTATGAAGTATCTTCTGCCACGGTGCGCGGGCCACAAAAACTGAAGCCGAGTGCTCGCGGGCCGTACGTTGGGCACCCCTGGTTGCCTCATTTTCTCCTTGCATAAAAAGAGCCGCGTCTTGCACGTGAGCGTTCGAGATTTCACTACGAGCCGGCTAGAGCGTGGACCGTTTGGAAGCGATCCCAGTAACAACTGCTCTCTTTTGTCTATGCGTCATTTGCGGTCGAGATTTCACGAAGCGTGAACCAGCCGGCATTTTCATTATATACAGGAAGCAGCTTTCCCGTGCTTTGTTAAAAAATGTTAAAAACCGATTTTTTTTATTCGTATATTTGTATGATAAGCACTCTGTGTTCTTAACCGCTACTATGCCGGGAGATTTACTGTGGTATTCTGTTGAACAGAATCTATTTTTAGATATCCATAATTCGTTATTGTTGTCGTTGCCAGTCCATCTCATCGTGAGTCCATTGTGTCCGTTTGTCCATGTCGTGTATCCAATAATCGTTGCACTGTTCGGTTTCCATTAATCCGGGTAACGTTGGAGGAATGCATTGGCGTAACTAATGAAAAATTCTAGGGGGGGCTAACTTTTTTTAAAACTTTTCTATTTTAACACTCATAACACAGAAAGTTTACCATTTTCGCTCGATTCAACAGATGTATATTGTTGGTCTACCAGATATCAATGCAATGGACGACTTAAATATTTGAAATGATATTCATCGTCGCTCAGACCTGTTACAAAAATCTAGAAATCTCGTAGGATTCCTAAAATCCTTGATAGGTCCAGAAAAGCATAGATGTTGCGCTCGCCGTAAATAGAATGTGAAGCACGATCCTGATTTTTAAAGGATTTTTTGATTTGCTTCGAACCTAGAATACATTAATAAATTAAATATTGAATAAATTAGTTAAACTCTTTTCGCCAGCTTTCAATTCAGTGGCCTGACAATTCCTACGAGCTTTCAAACGGCGATCTGACCACAACAAACTAACCTTTCTTTTCTGTTAGAATAACTTCTAGGAAGATTTAAAAAAAATCAGTTTTACATCCCAATACAACTTATTGGTCGTTAATTTTCAATTTAGTTAAAAAATTGCAACAAATTAACAGATAGGAACATTCAATACATCTTTTCTCTCAGTAGGTCTGTTTCACGCCTACTGAGACATTTTCACTGGTTTCATTGCTGCAGCGACACTAGGAGCCTAGAGAATTAAATAGTATGCGGAGTTTCTAAAATCCATCCGAAAGAATACAAAGTTCTTTCTTATTCAACTTTTAGTTACCTCTACTTGAAATCTAAGAGTTTTACCGAACTTTTCTCAAGAAGCCTACAGTGATAATTAAAATGCGCTGCAGCTTTAAGGATTGGTATTAGTTAGGAAGGTTAAGATCATACACTCGATTTAGATAACAATTACTCACAAAACCCTGGAAAAACTTGACAATCTCAAGGAATTGTCCATTATCCATTAAGTACTTGTAATACTAATAAATAATATATTTTTAAATTTACTTGTTGATGAGGTATTTCCTTTGGCATTTCATAAGTTATAACGTATTTTGAGGGGTCCAGATTTTGTCGTAACAAGCCTTATATGCTCGAAGTTCAAATTGGCCCTGACGAAAGCGAGAAAACAAAATGGGGGTCGGCTGATGCTTTTTTATTTCAGCCAGCAAGGGATATAGGACGTCAATTTTAAAATGCTTATTAAAGCGTTAAAACACGTTTTAGCCGAAAATTGTTCATTTTTTTGGGTTAGAAATTTAATTTACTTTTATATAGGTAACACGAAAGTTGAATTATTTTGATTAAAAAAACATGTGTAGATAAGGAGCCTAACATGTAGTTTTTCAAAATTCTAACCCTATATATTTAAAAGTTTTCAACATATCACTGTTAATAACATTTTAAAAGCATTTTAAAATATACTTCCTATACTTCACCATGTTGAAAAACAGTGATTTCACGCACACGTCCGTCGCCGCTAGATGGCAACAGCGCGGCTGCGTCAAAGCGAATACTTGAGCGAATGGATTGCTGTAGTGTTTCGAAGAGAGGGATTGGATAATGAAGACAATCCTTTCTCTGCATTTACCCCCGTATATAATCAGTGAACTAGATATGCGCAATACTTATACAAAGTAATAAATTTTCTAGGGGGGGCTAGCCAGATCCTAGGTGGGGCTATAGCCCCCCCTAGCCCCCCTGTAGTTACGCCAATGGAGGAATGCCTCCGAGAAGAACAAGTTGTCAGTCGTCATCAGGCAGCCGTACGGTGAGGCACGTACCCCAAAACACCACCGTATGAGCAACGAATCCGGCGACTGAAGAGGGTTTGGTGGAGGGACTGGGAATCGAACCCATGACCATTCGCTTATAAGGCGAACGTGTAGCCAACTACGCTACGGGACCCCCCCCCCCCATAAAAAAACTGAAAATGAAAAAAAAAAATTAATCACACGAGCAATTTTGTTCGAGATTTCGTAGAGGGCGGTCCAACCCGGTCCCAGCATCGCAACCAGTCACAGCGCGCGCGAGTCAGTTAGTTTGAGATTTTTTCGGAGAGCGGTCGCAGCATCGACCAGGTATGGTTCGCATTGAGCCTACTTCGATGGTTTCAAAGTAATTTAGTATTTGTTTTGTATAGTAAATGGCAAGTGCTACTTCGCTGCCACACATTTCCCCTCTTCTCAGGATTTTTTTTGGTAAAAAAGAATCGTTCGAAATGTTTTTTTTTCAAAAAAAAAACTTCATAGTTTTATAATACTCTACTATGCCTATAAGAACCAAACACGAATCAATGACGAAGCTGCCTACTGAGCATCGATGCAACTGATAGTAAAACGAAGATTTCCGTCCTTGAACTATTGTATATGCAAAATGATATTTTTTTCAAACGCTTAGTCATCTTGTATTGTAAATATATTGCAAATATTGTAAATAACTACTGTTTTCAAGGGCCTCCTGGGTCATTCATGTTAGAATACAACTGACTGTGTCTTACTACACTAAACGTAATTACAATCGACTCTCTATATCTCGATGTTCTGTATCTCGATATCTCTCCCTATCTCAATAGTTTCCTCGGTCCTTTCAATCTACATATTTTGTTCTGGATTCACTCTCCTTATGTCGATATGTTCAATTTTTTTAGGCTACTAGAACATCTTTGCACAATAACAAACAAATCAAAAACAAGAAATGACAGTTATTGTGTTGCCGTTTTTTCATAGCAAAGGGCATTTTTTGGATCTAGTACTCATTTAAGTTTTCCTTCGATTCCTCGATCTCTCTCTATCTCGATGGTCCCTTTAATATCAAGATGTGTAGAGGCGACTGTATATGCTTATTCCGAAATTGCACTCAGCACTTAATGCGGACACTCATACAACAATTTACAACACTAATTCGAAACAAGCACTTTATGCGAGCACCACTCGCGCTCTTTACGGAGATTAGCAACACCAAGTCGCACTGATCACTTTATGCGAGAACCACTCGCGCTCATTAAAAAAATAATCAAACAACTCGTACTGAGCACTTTATGCGAGCACCACTCGCGCTCTTTACGAAGATTAGCAACAATAAGTCGCACTGAGCACTTTATGCGAGCACCACTCGCGCTCATTCAAAAAATCAAAACAACTCGTACTGAGCACCACTCGCGCTCTTTACGAAGATTAGCAACACTAAGTCGCACTGAGCACTTTATGCGAGCACCACTCGCGCTCATTCAAAAAATAATCAAACAACTCGTACTGAGCACTTTATGCGAGCACCACTCGCGCTCTTTACGAAGATTAGCAACACTAAGTCGCACTGAGCACTTTATGCGAGCACCACTCGCGCTCATTCAAAAATCAAAACAACTCGTACTGAGCACTTTATGCGAGCACCACTCGCGCTCTTTACGAAGATTAGCAACACCAAGTCGCACTGAGCACTTCATGCGAGCACCACTCGCGCTCATTCAAAAATCAAAACAACTCGTACTGAGCACTTTATGCGAGCACCACTCGCGCTCATTCAAAAATCAAAACAACTCGTACTGAGCACTTTATGCGAGCACCACTCGCTCTCTTTACGAAGATTAGCAACACTAAGTCGCACTGAGCACTTTATGCGAGCACCACTCGCGCTCTTTACGAAGATTAGCAACAATAAGTCGCACTGAGCACTTTATGCGAACACCACTCGCGCTCATTCAAAAAATAATCACACAACTCGTACTGAACACTTCTAAGCTTGGCTAGTTTTAATTTATGTATTAAATATGTTAATAACTCGACGCAACTTAATATTGTTATCAAAATTGATACAATTACCAGAAGAAGCTTCATTCGTTAGCCACCCTACAAGTGCGCTTAACTTTTTTTTTCAAAGATGAATCTGGACTTGCAATAAAATGCTTTAGTCGAAAAATTTATTTTATCTATTTCTTTGCTTGAAATAATTACAAAATAAGGGTTAAATCTAAGGAGAATCTCTAAACACTGGACAGATATAAAACCTATAACAAAATTCATAGTTTTCTATGCTTGTGGCTCTCGATGCTCTTGGGCATCGCGATGCCTATCCGAAATAGGATTCTTAAGCCTATAAACGTGATTGAGATTGCAAAAGTTTTCCGCACGCCAATGAAAAAAATCAACTGCAAAGAAACTGTGAACATCTCACTCTTTCATCGAGCGACCGTTTAACCGGCTATTAAATTAAGTGTGGATTTCGCGTTAACGGGTCCAGTTTTTTTCTTTATTCAACTAATAATTTATTTTCTCAAATGTACTCACCAAATATCCACATTCATCTATTTTTTTGTTGCCTTTTTTTCATAGGTTTTTTTTTTGATCACAACACTTAGAGAAACCACTTAATTTATTCATATTTAGGTGCTCCCGCTTGCTTCATTCAACAGTATTTTCAATATGCTAAAAATCTGGCAGGATCGCCAAATGTGCAGTGTGATCTGACTGTAGGCAAGCGGGAGCCACGTGCACTTCCAACACCTTATGCCATTTGATGGTTCACTGACATGTGGCTATCGACACATTGCCCGATTGCTTTGATTGCTAATAATGTGACTGTCAGGTATGGTCGGTATGGTTCGCATTGAGCCTACTTCGATGGTTTCAAAGTAATTTAGTATTTGTTTTGTATAGTAAATGGCAAGTGCTACTTCGCTGCCACACTAATACCAACGAAACTCAAAATGGCGGATAACTGATTCTTGAATACTGTCACAATATAGCCACTCCAGCTCACAAAAGGCTATGTGACCGAAAAATGATTTCTTTCTTATCCAAAAGCTCACTTCTGAGACACTATGTAAAGAAAAAAATGTACTCTCGTCTTATAATTTGGCTATAATTATCCTTATCTGTATTGGGGATAATTCTTCTCACTGATTAAATCTCAACTCTGTAGTAGGTTTGGAAAGATAGGGAGCTCTGCATTTATTTAGCATGCTTTTATTACACTATCCGGTCACTCATTTTATTATACATGTCACTCATCAGATCGTGCATTCATCGTGTAAATATCGAAAAAGGGATTTAGCTAATGTAGCCGAAATGGACATATCAGAATTATTTACTAATTTTTAAATTCTTGTGGCTTTTTTGGACAAATGCGTGCGTATCACACAAAAATTATAGACTTATTTGCCCTATTCAGGGAAATGTGCGTTTTAAAAGAAGGAATCATCGACTTAATTGCCTTATTACGGGCGAATTACGGGCGTGCAGAAATCTCATCCCCGGTGGCAAAGAATGCACTGTTCTTATTTGATTTCAGTACAGTGTTTGACCTTTTTTTTTAACCAACGCCAGCCGTTTGCAATGGGCCTTCTATAGCTTAACTGCTATAAGGGTGATGATATGACGTCCACTACTTTTTGAGATGTTTCAACCCCCTCCCCCCGTATGTACTGTCACTATATCCTGGACCCCTTCCTCCTTCAATCTAAGGCTGTTATTTTCGAACGGCCCCTAAATCAGTTCATGTGGATGGTGGCAGGATCTATGATTTTTCGACTTCTCTAATGCTAAATAGTCATTTGGATAGCAGTTTCTTCCACACAGAGCTTAATTTCAAAATATTAAAAACCATTGAAAAAAAAATTCTTCGGTATTTTTTGAGAATCCTGGCAAGACAGTTTTCCGAAGATTTAAATTTAGGATTGAATCCGAGCATAAATCATGCATGCTGAGATTAGTAAAAATAAGGATTTGAAACAATCTTGAAAATAAAGATTATTTCAAAGCATGCTTGTTTCAATCTGAGAGTAAAAGGCGCACTTAATCGGTCCCATTTCAACTCCATCATTTTAAAACAAACCAGCTTTACTAAGATCCTCAAACAAATTCTATTCGCGAATACGTAGGTAATGCCTCTACTCAATCTTATGGCAAAAACTCATTGTTATCTGCATAGGCGTAACTAGAGTCCCAGTCTAGGAAGGGCCATGGCCCCAGCTGGTGAGAGATAAATTTTTATGGGCTCCCAAGGTTCTTTTTATGCTTTTGCTGCTCATTTGTCATGTTGTTAACATCACTCAATATGCGAACAATTAAACTGAATTTGAGTAATGGTGTGATTGAATCAATACGTGTCTAATTTTCATATTAATTGTGCTAATTATAGATAAATGCGTGGTGCAGACTGAGGATTCTTAATCGCGATGTCCTTTAAATGTATCTTATAGATAGTGGAATATATAGATGAGCGAAGATAAATCTTTTGTCTCCAAACGGACTGCCAAACGTGTCTCCAGACGAGCATGACGTCAACTTTGTATCTGTTCAGATCTACGTTCTCCGATCTTAACAGTAAGACTAAGACAGGTATATCTGTTAAGTTAAGAAACCGAGTTTTGTTCACTGGCGGAGCCAGTTATTGTTTTTTGGTGGGGCACCACTAAGCGCAAGAACAATAGCCTTCGAGAACAATGGTGTGATTGCATCGCGTGGTGCCCCACCTCTGTCTCCGCCAGTGGTTTTGTTGAACAACGAAAACATATCATCTGGACTTGTAGGAGGGACATTCTACTGAAAAAAAACTTTATAAGAATTTGAACAATTGTTTTGCGGTATCCAATCGATTCTAATCTATATTTTGGAAAGATTTACAAAAGAGCTACCGTTTGAACTCCCATTCCAGCTTCGTTCAAATCTAATCGTAGTTGGCAGTTGGAACAGGAATGCTTAATTCTTCAAACAATTTGTTTTTTGAACTTGGTACAATTGATAAACCAGTATGTTATCATGCTTTGCTAACACTTAATGGCATTGAAAGTAATTGGCATTGGAAATCTGAAAAATCTGTATGAAAATGTATATGAAAAATCTATGAAAAATCTATAACTTGCACTTGACATTTTGCTTAGATAAGTTCGATACTTTGCCGAAAATGGATCATAGAAAACATACGATGCAATGAGGGATGAGGAAATATTTTTGTGATACATGCAAATTTACTATTTTAGATTTCACTTTTGAAATTTTTTGGGGGGAACAAGTGGGTCTGGGCAGGTCTAAGGAGGGCCACCCCCCTGGCCTCCTTAGTTACACCAATAGCTATCTGTCAGACTGTGCGTGAAACATGGCCGTCAATCACCACTTCTTGTTCCTCCACAGTAGAATCCCATAAGGAACTGTCAGACTGTGCGTGATGAATTTACCTTCGTAGTCGCGAATTGAGCGCTGTCGATGCTGATGATGACCGCACGATGTTTTCCAGCAAAAGGCGTCTTCGCCGGTATTGGTCCAAGTAACATCTGAGATGGCCATCGGCGGTGGTTGAAGAAAATGTTTAAGCTGAGAACAGATTACGATCTGTTTGAAAGTAAATATTTTACACTTCACATAATTTTTGGTTAAAATTTGCGATTGTGTCATGTATACAACCTAATATTTACACGACATTTTTTATTTATCATCAGCCTAAGGCCGGAGTGGCCTGTGCTGCACATAAAAGACTTCTCCATTCAGCTCGGTCCATGGCTGCACTTCGCCAACCACGCAGTCTGCGGAGGGTCCGCAAGTCGTCCTCCACCTGATCGATCCACCTTGCCCGCTGTGCACCTCGCCTTCTTGTTCCCGTCGGATCGTTGTCGAGAACCATTTTCACCGGATTACTGTCCGACATTCTGGCTACGTGCCCGGCCCACCGGAGTCTTCCGATTTTCGCGGTGTGAACGATGGATGGTTCTCCCAACAGCTGATGCAACTCGTGGTTCATTCGCCTCCTCCACGTACCGTCCACCATCTGCACCCAACCATAGATGGTACGCAACACTTTCCTTTCAAAAACTCCCAGTGCGCGTTGGTCCTCCACGAGCATCGTCCAGGTCTCGTGTCCGTAGACAACTACCGGTCTTATAAGCGTTTTGTAGATAGTCAGTTTGGTACGGCGGCGAACTCTATTCGATCGGAGCGTCTTGCGGAGTCCAAAGTACGTACGATTTCCAGCCACTATGCGTCTCCGAATTTCTCTGCTGGTATCGTTATCGGCGGTCACCAGTGAGCCCAAGTACACGAATTCTTCAACCACCTCGATTTCGTCACCACCGATAGAAACCAGACTTCATGCACGCGTACAAAAAAGGATGAGATTGAGCAACCACTGCTACGCGCACATAAAATTTTGCGATCAGCTCATGCGATGTTTGCCATGGCAAACCTTTACAAACAACAGCGAAAGTGCGTAAAACAGCTTGGGCGGGAAATTTTCATTCAATAATATCGTCGCCTAAGTAACGCCAGCTATGCATTCCAAGCGCATGAGATGAGTCTCATGAGACGTACATTGAGACACGCTCACTCAGTTATTTTATGTGCGCGCTAGCTTCTCTCGTCGCACAGAATCGGTGCTACGTGAGCTTTTGTAGCTCATGGCACACTGTCTCATCTATGTATACACGAGAATTAAGAGACTCTGATAGAAACTCGTGGTGGGTGGCTTACATTGACCTCTCTTGAGCCTCTTCCTATCATGTACTTCGTCTTCGACGTGTTGATGACTATTCCAATCCGTTTTGCTTCGCTTTTCAGTCTGATGTAGGCTTCCTCCATCCTCTCAAAGTTACGTGCCATGATATCAATGTCGTCGTTACACGACATTACGATTCTCATTGCATCAAGAGGTGTTACGTAGGTTACGTCAAGCGGTCGTGTCTTGTACACAACGCTTCTATTTTTTCATCAATATTTTTCATTTTGTTTGTATTTTATAACATTAACAATGTAGACGGAGAAGGGTCGTTTGTCCGAAACCTATTCGGCCGAAAGCCATTTGGTCAAATGCCACTAGGCCGAAACCCATCTGGCTGGAAGTCATTTGGCCGAACGGGTCATCTTGCTGAAAAAATAGTTTAGCCGAATAAAACATTCGGCCGAATAGGACATTTGGCCAAAAAGATCAGACCTATTCGGCCAAATGTCCTGATCAGCCAAATTACATGTTCGGTCAAATGTCTGCTTGTCTGTTCTCTGTGTTTTAAGTGTTTTTTTATGTGAGAATAATGTTTTTCTGAGCATTCTAGCAGCAGCAAATATTAGCAAAACATTCAACTATACATTCAGGTTCATCAAATTCATTTATCCTCCTTTGTCATTTAACATTTTTCACATTTCACATCTTACAAAAGGGTCACCCTAATGGCAACCTGCACCAAAACATATCTTTTCTTGTAGACATTTTCTTCCGAAGACGTCAAAACTTTAGCGCTGATGTTTTTTAGGTTATCGAATTATGTCGTGAAATTCGGCGAATCCGATTTTTGTGCATTGTTGAAATACCTATTAGAGAATACTTTAATGTAATTCAAATATACTCACAAACTAAGAGATATTGACATTTTTTTGTTTCTCACGTTTTGATTCATAAAACTTATTCATTTAATACGTAATTCTTATTTCGTTATAATAAGGCCGTTACAAATATTTAATTAACATTTTGTCCTACTGGTCTCCGAAAGGTCAAGGGGGGATAATAAAAAATAAATATTAAAATGAAAAAAATCAAAAAACTTCTCGGATTTGTTAAAGAATGTTTTGAATATCCTCAAAATTATCCGAATTTTATTTTGTTGCCCCCTCAAAATATTAATTTTTGGCAAAAAAAATCCGAGGGGGGGAGACAAAATAGTTCTTAAATATTTGTATCGGCCTAATGGGTAAAAAAATCGTTCCTTAACTAATCATACTAACATCTATCATAAACATAATATCACTAAATGATGCAAAATATGGTATACAGGATAAATACGAGTTCACACATTTAATTTTCAATGAAAATAATAAATATTATGTTTCAAATCAAAATATATGTATAAATATCATGTGATAAAGATCGAAGTCTGAAAACCTTAAAATTACTAATTACATAAGAATGTTCCTATTTGTAATTATATTTTCATGCAAATACTTTTTTTGCGTGTTGAGCCAATAAAGTCCACTATTTTTCATATTATGACAAATATTAGCCAGCATTTTCCAATCATCTATCAAACTATCGTGCCAAAATGCAGCATAGGCCACTGATGTGGTTAATCTAAAAAATGTGTACGTGCTTCATGTTAATGCAGCTCAATAATATCTTCAGTCGATTTATGTGTGTATGAATCGAATTTACAAATTGATTTTATATTCGTTTGTTTCACTATGTGCTTGATTGTAAATTTATAGATACGTATTTCGCACTCAACAGTGAGGTCGTCTTGCACTAGATTCGACTCCAATAATCTCCTAAAATTATTGTTTTTAGAACTCTAGAAAATTGAACATGCATATCCTTCAGCTGATGTTTTTTACAGGTTCTTAAATATTTATTCAATTGGCAAACTTTGTTTTATTTATGTGTACATTGGTGAAGTAAGTTTTTATAATACTGCATTAAAAGAAAACAAGTGAACAACTTATATTTCTTCATTGGTGACGTAAACTCAATTTTAGTTTTCACTATATTATTTTTTTTCTAAAAAAAATGTAATATTGTAACGATGGAATTTTGGACATCTGAATATATTTTGGACTTTTGACTATATTTTCTTCAATTTGTTATATAAATATGATTAGAAAGATGAATATGAAAGAGACTAAACCGATACATGATTCCTATTTACTTAAAGAAAGCTAAGTTGAAAAACACGCAAAATATAATCAAAAGTCCAAAATATATTCAGATGTCCAAAATACATTATTTTCCTTAATCATACAAAAAAACTCTAAATATTTAGTGAATTGTTATTTATTTAATCGCTTTAGAATCTTAGTAGAGTACGATATCCCAAATGACTGTCATTCACTATGCAATTGCAATACATGTACGCGTTTCATCTAACATTTCCTCAAACCCGTTCAATCTAAAAGCAAGATTAAGAAGAAAAAGGGAGAAAAAAGAGTTCAACCCCCAGAAAAAAAGCAAGCTTCAACTGCAACAGTAGAAAAAGCCAAAGGCAGGTGGTTGTTTTATTCATAGCTCTAACTATACTGCTTTCTAATTGATTTTTTTTTTAAATTTTCATATAACAAGGAAGAGTTGAGTAAAAACAACTTTTTTTTTCTTTCAGTTTAAATAACGTTGTTTATAATTTTGAAATAGCTCTTTTAATTATTTTGTTTTTTTTTTTAATATATTTTCCTTATCACGCGTATAGACGATCCTATTCGCAAGCTTTTACTAGCCTTTACACAAAAATGTAACTGAAAATGTAGTTTAACATTTCGAATCGATATTTTTAACAAATTAGTTGTACCAACACCACATATGCTTGGATTTTTAAGAAACACTCAATCCTCAGAGTTCTCTATTACTTTTTTATTATACATAATGCATTCAGAATAGCTCATTTTTCTCCCGGTTTCTTTAAATCTGTTTTAGTTTCTTCGCGCATCGGAGCAAAAACATGGCGCGAACTAATTTCCGGCAAAAGTGGTGTTGGAACACGATTTGCATGGTTCGGTTTTAGTATAGATTTTGCGTTCGAATGCAAGATGAAGAAAGAGCGAGCACGAACAGTAGTTGATTCAAAGAATAAACACTTGCCAGCGGCTTTTACTGACCTCTTTTCTCCCCTTTTCTCTTTCTCTTTCTTTCCCGATTGTCCCTCTCATCATACCCGAAGGCTACACGAGCGCCACGCCTATACCGGCCGGTTTATCTTCGGTGTCCTCTTGCTCCTCTACTTCGATCTACTCGTCAACGCACTCGTTGAACTCGATCTGCGACCAAAAGCTATCCCTTCCGATGGTGACGGCATCCGGTGCGTCAACCCATGGACAGCTGCTGAAACACCACGTTTCACATCTGCAGCAGCATGACCAGCAGCACTCGTCGTCCCTTCCGACAAGCTGCTCGCGTCCTGCTTCCGCAGCGAGCAGTCGAGCATCCGGCTCGATGACGATCACGAAAGTGGTAAACCCTTTGGGAACCGTAACAACGGTGTGCAGTGTTGAATCCGATGGACCTGAATCGGGAGTTGATTCCCGAGGAGCTCGGGAGTGCGAGGTTTATATGCACGAAAACTGCGACGAAGCGTTGTTCAGACCAGTAGTTACGGTTCATGGTACGCCTGGAACAGAACATGAACGACGTGGGTCATCACTGGATCGGTTGACCTCAATGGTTACGGATGAGATGGAGCCAACTTCGCTGAACGCTAACCGAGATTTGATTGTACCGGTTATCGAAGAAAGAAATATGGCACTTTTTAGCAAGTCCAAGAAAAGGGAGGAAGACAGCTTGGTGGCAAAGTTTGAGGAACTTTCTTCAATCAATAAGAAAAGTAAAAAGCAAAAAGAACCGGAAATGATCGAAGTAGATGTGCCTGGAGATTTTGTGGACGTGGAAGTAGTGGAACGAAAACCAGTGGCTCCAACCGGCGGCGGTGGCCGAAAGAAAGAGAAGTCGCCACCCGTTTCTGCTCGAAATGAGAGGAAAAAGAAGGAACCTGAGCCTATTGAAGTGATCGAGATAGTAGATCCTGTTGGCGAAGACTTGAAATTACCTGCAACGGAGAAGACATCTCGTGGCAAAAAGAAAGATAACGGCAAGAAAAAAGACGATCCCAAGCCACAGCAACAGCAGAAAGTGGAAACGAAGCAGCAGAGAAGCACGACCGGCAATGGTGGCCAATCAACTGGCGGTAACAATAGGAAAGAAACAAAGCAGGACAATCGGAAGCGAAAAGAAAAGCAACAGCAAGCGTCGGTGAAAGTGCCGGACACGGTTGCGGAACCGGTTCCGAAGTCAGAAACGAAAATCGAGACAGTTCCGCCGACGGTGCGAGATGACGATATGCTCAAATCGATCTGTGACGATTTCCCACCACTGGAAGCATTGAAAATTGACGATTTGGAACTATTTGGAGAGTTGAATGAACCAGAAAATCTTAAAGTGACCAAAGCGGAAATAAGCGTTCAGGAATCGATGCTTGCTTCCAGTATGGTTGGGGAATGCGAAGAAGAACAGATCAAATCCGACGAGGCGGAAGCATTGATTCGGGGGAATGATGAAGACGTGCAAAGTGACGTGATAAAAAAGATAAAGTGTGCGGAGATAGTGAAGAATACGAATGATCTGAAGACAGTGGTTAAGGAGGAAGAGTTCTTTGACCTTTCGTCGAAATATGAGCTGGAGTTGCAGCCCTTGGAATCGCTGATTTGTAAGGAGTTGGAAGATTTGGGTTACAGCGAGTGTGAGAAGAAAGGGCAGTTGCTTTTGAAGCAGCCAAGTGTGGAAAAGACCTTGATCAGTTTTGAAAGCCCTCTTGAAGAGAAAGCAAATGAGAAAGGAAAATCAATTTTAGATGATAGGAACATTGTGTTTGCCATGTGCTCAAGTTTGAAAGAAATAGGCGAATTCAGTGGGTCCCAGGTGTTGGGAGGTAGTCGTAGCCTTTCATCTTCGATGATAGAACCGACAGTGTTGAAGCAGCAACTGTCGGTCGAAGGGCCGGATTCGGACTACAAAAGTTTAGAGCTAGAGGTGGATGATAGTACAATGTACAGTTCGCAGCTTCCGGCTTCATCTGGGTCAGATGAAGATACGTCGAATTCCAACTCAAACGAAGACCCCGAAGAGGAAGAAGAAGAAATAAAAGAAAACCGCAAACTCGCGCAAGGCGATGATGAAGACGAGGAACTACAGCCACTGATCTCGAGCAACAAAACTTCGTCCTCGTCGCTGTCGGCAACGGTCATTTCCACCGTCGTCGGCGGTGGACTTGCGGATAGTTTAAGCAGCTCCATGACCGCTTCCGGTATCGTGGCAGCAGCCGGAAGTCCTGCCAAGACAACATCATCATCAACAACAACAATAACAACAACGTCAGCACTGCCAACGACGGAAGAGAACCAAAGTGAGGATAGCGGTAAGCAGATGGCGACAACAGCGAAGCAATCCAGCAATGGTGGTAACAATGGAAATGGCAAGAAGAAGTCCAAGAAGAAGCGTAAATAATTAGCGGCACATCAGCTAATGGTGCTGCTGGCAGTCACCAGGAGAGAGCTACTGCCGCAACTGGCACTGGTGACTGCGGCATCATTGCTGGTCCTGCTGTTGCTGTTGTCGTATCTCCTTCTGCTGCAGCTTTGCTATAAACTAGTGTTATGTTTATTGTATTATTTATAGAACGTTTCGACAAGTATCTTTCCCTGCATCCGCGTTATTGGGGTTCCCGCGATGACATCAGATTTTGATTAAGCTGGCTTTAAGCGTGTGGCTGAACTACAAGCTTCTTTGCTAGTGACTTCCAATGTCTTTTTCATCGCCCTCTTTATTTTTTTTGCGATGAGAGTTAGTTAGATGGATAAAGTATTTATTATGTTTAACGATCGAAAATAATGTGAGAACAGCGATCTATCTAGCAAGTATGAGTAGAAAAACAAACAGGTGAATAAAATGACACCAGACAGAAATACCACTTGTTAGATCATTCGCCTTAACTGTATAAAACACAGCCGCCCCCTCTCGTTTGTATCGCATCGACAAATTGTTCATACATAAGTTATTTATTAGCGAAATTCTTATTTTACAACCAAACTAATTTTGTTAACAAATTTGTAGTCATGTTTTAAGTATTTTATAACGATAAAAACCGTTCAAAACAAAAACCACGTAGACGTTTTAAGGGCATTGTTGAGGAAAATAATATGAAAGAAATCTGTATTATAAAGAACACAAATATATTAGATAAGATACCTGCACACATCCCTGAAGTTATTATTGTCTTCTAGTTTGTTTTCTGTTGGTTCTAATTCAGAGGATTCATTCTACATTTCGGTCGTATATCATTTTAAATTGTCGCAGTTTTCTGGCTTGACCAATGCAAATTCAAAATTACAAGTAGCGAAGAAAGGAGCATGTTCTAGAATATAAGAGCTCAAAAAGGACTGAAAAATAATAAAAAAATATGAAAATACCAAGATAAGGAAAATATCTAGTGCTATATATTTTATGAAGTTTTCGGGGTAAATCATGGAATCAACAAATTTTGTTACTTTTGTCGAAGAAACGAGTGATCTTTTTGTTCTCAGTAAGGTAGTTTCATTAAACGTACACAAAACAAATAATCCGGACGAATGTAAATCATCACATTGACACTCAAACACAAATACACTAACATACACACAAAGTATAAAAAGCGCGTTCATCATTGTTGTTGATATTAAAATCTCGTAACGCAACTTAATAGTAACTAATAGCAAAAAAGAAAGAAAAGAAAAAAATGGGATATTTATTAGCTTAGAGCGAATATTTTAAATTACCAATACAGTTCACCTCGTGATTCACCATCTCTATTAGGCGAAGGACAGGGCAAGCACTCATGTCTGATTCCATCGCGGCGGTCTAACTCAAGTTCCACGTGTTTGGCGACTATGCGTTGCAAGAAAAATAAAACTACTTTATACTACTTATTTTGGCAAGGAAAATAAAATAAAGAAAAAACTGTTTCAGAAATTTTGCTCTGGCAATATGTGAAGAATATTGTGAAATGCTTTCGGACACTCTTAGATCAAACGTAACCTACTTAATAAATGCACAACTCCGATATTGTCGATTTATCACGCTTGTCAGATTTTCTCACAAGTCTTCACAAGTATCTACCAAGTTCTGTATAAAAACTAAGCATATGGAACCAAGCAGAATTTATACATTTGCATACGTTGGGCAGTTTTTCCATGGTAGATTCTTCTACAAATATTGTATGGAACCTTACAATTTTGCAAGATTTTCGTATAATACTTGTTAAGTAGCTCACATTTTTTGTATGAGAATCTAATAATTCCGCAAATTCCCATTTCTCATACATATTTTGGTAAGTTCTTATTCAGAACTGTAGTAAAAAGGACAACCTTTTTCGCTCATGCATAAAGTGATAAAATGACAAAATCGAAATAATGCCGGTAAAAAAAAATCGCTTTTAATTATTTGTTAAGTATTATTTGAAAAGCATTTCTAAATTTTCTTCGTTATTATTCCCATCCAAAGTAACGATTTTTTGCAACGTCAAATCACCAATTGTATTAATGTTTGTTTTTCAGCTTAGTGATAATTTATGTTTTAAGTTATTTTCTTCTTTCTCGAATAATCAAGGGTTATTCTGAGATGAAAATAATGTTTAAATGAAATTATTATTATTTTGAGAAATCCATAGGTTGAGTTTACCCTCTGGAAGCAAAAATAAAGCAGGAAGATATATGGCATATTACAAAGAAGCTTCGATTTAATAAAGCAATTGTGCACGCAAAACAAAAAGTTGTGACATTCTTTGCATTAATCATTTTGTATCAAATCTCGCATGCAAACCACTCACAGAATGTTATACTTGTTACGTCAACTCATTGCATTAAATCGGTTTATTTGGTTTCGACCAACACATCTAAACGACTCTCTTTAGCTCCTCCAGCAACAAATATATGCATCGTGTACAGCAGCATAGCTTCGACTCACACAATCTTCCCTACTCCGTTCAACTTGATGGTGGACAAGGACGCAGAGTCAATTCCATTTTCATCGCCCTTTGCTATCTTTATTACCCTTCTACTTCATTCACATAGTATAGAACAAGGATTATAATAGTCTTCTATCACTGCTTCTCTCAGCTAGTGTATAGCCCAGATGGCAAGCGCGTCAGCCGGAGAGCGCTAGGCTTGGTGAACGGCATAGGTTCAATTCTCGTTTTCGGTCAAATTTTTTTGTAAGCAAATAAGGTTTGCGAAGTATGTGTGAAGAATTCGTTCCTCGACGGAAGTTTAAAATAGATTCTATGTAGACACAAACACAAACCTAGTTCCTTTTCTCGTGACCAGATACCTAATGCAATGGCTTGCTATATTGACTTAATGCAATCTGTGCATGGGCCTCAGCCTCATGCAATCTGTGCATGGAATTCATGCACGATTGTCATAAAATCATGCATTCTCTGGTTGGGTGTGCGTTTGAACGGTTTAGGGGCGAAATGTTGAAAGATAAAAGGTCGAAAGGACATAAAGTCGAAAGACAGAATGTCGATGGGACAAATTGGCGGAGAGAAAAAAGGTCGGAAGAGACAGAACATCGAAAGAACAGTACGTCGAACGGTGACGGTGGAAAGGACAAAACATCGAACGAGACAAAAGATCGAAAGAGACAAATGGTCGAACAAGAAACATTGTCGAAAAGACCAAAAGGTCGTAATGAACAAAAAGCTGAAGGTGGAGAATTGATTGCAAATTAATGTTGTTTCTAAGTAATTGCATACTCCTTCTTTGAAAATTGCCCATTCTTCAATTTGGTTGATGATATGAGTATATTACTTCTTCGTGAAGTTAAATGTATTTTATAAATTCCTTTGGAATATGGCCAATTTGTTCTTGATCGTCTTTTTGTCCTTTTGGAGTTTTTGTACCTTTCAACCTTATGTCCTTTTCGACGTTTTGTCTTTTCGACCTTTTGTCCTTTCGATCGTTTGTTTTTCGACCTTTTGTTATAGATTTCATTCGAACACGTCTCGGGTTGATTTTTTTTTCATTTAACAGATGATTATGTTAATAGCCAGTTAAGGTGATTATACAATCAAGCCATGTGGTGAATTTCAAATTCACCACACGGTTTTCTACTCCTAATATCAAAAGTTAAAATCTAGCGTAATAATTTTCGTACAATGCTGAAATTAAAGTCGATTGTTTAGCATGAGTAAGCAAACCATGTACGGATGTTTCATCCCCGTGGACGTTATAGTTCTCTCAATCCGTGCTCTTGAAAAATCACTAGAAAAAGCACGTGGTTTCCAAGATGGCCGATTTGTGGCTTTGTTGTATAACCACCTTAATTGATAACAATGCGGATTTGCTTTACGAGCTAGCGAATAATTTCTACTCGCGCACAGCTCCTCCAACTTCTGACAAAACAAAGCTCGTGAGGTTCGAACGACAGGCTCCTCCATTCATTCATGTAGCCGGCTAGCCTCTGCTGTAGGACCGTTCAGGCGCGGTCGGCACGAGTGCAGCTACAGAATTTGTGCTGGAGCGCTTCCGGCGTCTGTATAGCACAGTGCTGGCAGTTTTCATCCGCCACCCGTTGCATCACGTGCAGAAGCTTTTAATGTTCAATTTTCCCATTTACCAGCAGGTAAAGTTGAGATCGCTGTTGCTGTTGAGGAAAGTTCCTTCAAGCCAATATTTTACTACGCACGTGGTCAATCTGTCCATGTCAATCTGTCCATCTTTAGCAACTTACCCAAGTAACCAAATGTTCCTTCAAAAGTAAGTTTTTCGCTTAATCAGCTTGACTGAGCTTTTGGTTACTTGGGAAGTTTGCTGGACATAGTGCTGGTGGATCAGTTCGGCGGAAGAGTTTTGTTGGATGTGGTGGGGAAATTGGGATAGATTTGATAATGATAGCATTGATTTTAAGTCAGAATTGTCTACTGACATTACTGGGCAAGAATTGCGTGGAATAGAAGGAATGTATGATAGGAAGTGAGCCTCTTTGGCTCCAGAGTTGGTGCACGTTTGAGCATTGAAGACCCTTGTTTGTGCCAGGAAACATACTAAGTCTTGAGCCGTTTAGGTATTTTACTTGTGCCAGTTAGCACTACATCATTTTTGAGCCGTCCCTTGAGCTCTCAACGAGCTCGCAATATACGCAGCTAGTCCCGGCTGCGGATCTATCCTACTCCTACGGGAAGTCCCCTGGCGACAGAAGCTCCCCCGATACCGACGACGCATATCCGAGGAAAGCTATTAAGTTACCAACACTACTCCTCCACCTGGTCAGCATATTCATAGATCAGCTTAAGTCTTAAGCACTTTCTCACTTCATCGATTGCTGAGGTCAGTCAAAAGATACCGAGTGGAGATACCTTCCGGATCAATTATGCCCCAACGACCCAAAGATGTTGCATTCGCACGCCACAACCTACTCAACTAGTCCCCGGCGATGAACCTAGCCTACTCCGATGATCCGATTCCCCCTTTGAGCCATTCGTCTTCCTGCTTAACCATTGAGACATTTAGCTTTCGCCTTGATCGCGTATTACTTGGATAATCCCAGGTGGTGGATAAAACCCACTCTGATGGGTTACCGATGTCGGAAGCTCCGCCGTAATCGGCGTCTCGTTTCAACGGGTGACCAGACGAGTTCGATGGTGCCTGACGATCGATCTACCAAACTTGTCCCGGCGGTGGATCTAGCCTACTCCAATAACCGATTTTCAATGCCTTTGAGCCATTGAGCTCCGTAGCCGTTAAAGTAGCCGTTAAATCATTCTGTTTCCGCCTCGGTCACGATCGCGAACGACTCGGCAGATGTATCCTACTCCGACGAGAAGTTTCCCGATAGCGGAAATTCCCCTGAAACCGGTTGTGATGCTACGGTCTGCGGCTGCCCGCTCGGGCAAACTAACAACAGTTGCGACGTTGGTAGCTGTCACTTGCGTTCCTATTCACTATCAACATATATCCTCCGCCGCGGTGTACTCTGACGCTCATCGTTTGCTTTGCGCAACGCACCCTGCTCCGTGTGCCAACCTTTTGCTTTCTGGTACATTATACCGACGATCTTATCGGTGATAGTCCATTTCGCATGCCTTCATCGCATTTCTCTCCGCTTCAAACCGGGAGCATGTGAACAGGATGTGCTCAGTCGTATCTGTCCGAACCTGTGCAGGTACCACCTGAAGTATCCGTGGCCAGTTAAGAGTCTAAGTTTAGCTTTCCATGGAGTCTGCTAATCCATGAAGTCGATCTCTTGCAAGAGTCGGTTGGTAGCCAGGCTGCGACTTATAGCGCCAACACGGGCAAACTCATGTATTCCTGTCTTCCTGTCTTCCTGTTTCGCCGTGTGAAAGTAAACAAAGATAGCCTCTCTTTTGGGCATTCGACGTTTTCAAAAATCAGGTTCGAAGTGATCTTGAATGATCATGAGAGGTGCCCATTGATAAATAGCCGGATGTGGACCGACTGGCTATGTTCGAGAAAAGAGAGGCGAGATCAATGTTGAACTCGAGCAACCGCATGGTGCCGATCAGAAACGTACATGCGTCCTCCAGGTGGCAGCTGATGAGCTTACCGGCACGTCTCTGGTTGACCAGAGGGCTAACACTCCTGCCATACGCGATACATTGGCTCCCAAGTAACATTTTAAGTTTTATGACGCTCTTGAAGACCATAACTTAATCTTCAAGAGTGTTATAAGATCGGCATAAAACCACAATGTTACTTGGGCTGTCTTCCTCTCATCGTTTTCGGTACTTCTGATTTTGGTACCCACTTTCTGGGTGGTTTGGCCCAATTTAGCTGCATATTTTGGGCAAACGACTCGTGTACAGCTAGTGCTTGTATCGGCAATTGATTTTTTCCTGATGAAATCTTGCAATAAGTTTGTTTTCACTGCTTTTTGAGGCTCATAACCAGGATTTACAAAAATCGCTCTTAATAGATATTGTGCCTTGCAACAAAATGACAACTTTCGTGATCATTTTCCAAAGCTCTCATAGATGTTTAAAATTTATCCCCAATACAAATAGCACGTGTCATCAAAGTAATCACTACCAGAATCCATCACGTGGCGGCCAAGTTTTTCAAAAATATAAAAGTAGCTTTTTTCTGGAGGTATGTTTTTCTTAGGCGACTATCTGGCACTTATTTTTTCGTTGCGATTTAAAATAAGCGAAGGAGTACCTAGATTTTTTTATGAGCACAATAACGAACAATGATAAAATAGAGGCAAAGACCTCTTCGAATCGTAACAAGCCATGAAAACAAGTCTATCGTAAACGGATTGCGGTTTGTCGTGAAGATCACGACCACGACTGAAATCGCGTTTTTCGACTGACATATGTAAAGCCGATGGTCATAGCCCCTCCCACACATCAAGTAGCTGTAGTTGCTGTACAGCGATTTTGAAGAAGCGAATCGCACGCACGCAATTGAAGTCGCCAGTTACGTCGACGTTACGTCAAGGCCTGACAAGGAAAACAGGAAACTGACTTCTTGTAGACACACAATTCCGAGGCTGCCAAAAAATGTTCGGAGTGCGTTTATTTGCGTGGGGTTCGTGATCGTTCCGATGTTGATAGACTCGCGGTTGTACGACGTGAGACCCATTTATGGAAGAAAATCCACGTCCTGCTCATCATCACTGTCGGTACATCGCTATTTCCTTCCAGCGGACGCCCAAGGCTTCAGTCACTTCTCGTCGATGTTGACGAGTTGTCCGTGTCGAGACAACTTCAGCGGTCTGTGTTTGTGTGCGCAAACGATATGCCAGCGTGCACTTGCTCTTTGCAGTATTTACAAGCAACTATCTGTCCTTTGTAAACAATGTAGGCCTGCTGTACATCGATCGTGCCCCTCGAATCAATGTTCCAAGGAACTAGCATTCGGGCCGACTAAGCATCTGGTGGCTTCAAAACTGGATCTCGAAAGCTGAGCTCCATAGACGATGCAATTAAACACCGATATCAACGGAAAGTCGAATGCGTGATAGAAGGACATTGGTTCACTTCGGGGCTTGTGGCAACGACGAGTCAAAAACCAGAACGAAATTAATCAATTTGCAGGTTAGATTTTTTTCAATAATGGCCTTCTTGTCCATTTGTCGGGAGCATACTTTCGGTTTGTTCGGAACTTTCAGATCCACAGTCAAGCGTTGGTCAAATGTTTTACAAACACTAAACACAGTACTTTTCGGACTATTTAGTATCTTGGCAAGATCGTGCAAAATGAGTTTGCGCACTTCTACTGGATTCGACGCCATGTTACTAAATGCAACAAGAGTGTACAATGTACCTAAACATTTTATACCACGGAACAAAGAGGAGAGTTCCAGCTTTCATATTATTGAAATGTTCTGCGATCCGTGAAATATTTCAAAAACTACGCTGAAAGAAAAATGTCCGAAATTAAACGTAGACGGCTATTATTATTGATCAACATTCAAAAATTTTCGAAATCTGAACAATTGAAAATTTCAAAAAATAATTAAAGTCTAAAAGCGGTCTTGATCGTTATAGGGGTTAAGCCAAAAGTCATCTGACCGAATTAAATTTGGCCGAAATGAACGTCCGAGTGAAATGGTTATAAAATCGAAAACGATTAGCGTAAAATTTCATATTGCCGAAGCGACATTTGTCCGAAATGGTAGTTTCACCGAATAAGTTACCTGGGCAAAAATTCCGTTCGGCTGAAATGCCTAACGAAAAAATGGCCTATTGGCTGAAAATGTCACAGTGGTGTTGAACTTAATTTTAAGCTTAAAATATAACCCCAATAAAGAATTAAAAAAAGAACAGGTCATATGCCGAAAATGTCATTTGCTGAATATGGTCATAATATGGTCGAAAATGTCGTCCCGTTTGGCCAAATAATATTTTTGGTCAAATGGCTTTTTTGTCGAACGGACGAGCTCGGTGGTCTAGTGGCTACCGCTTCTGCCTTATAAGCAGGAGGTCGTGGGTTCAATTTCAGGCTCGTCCCTTTCCTTCTTTGTATTTCTATTCTAGTTCTTTCTATGTTTCACGTTCTACCGAAACGATTCCTACTATTATAACCTTCCACAATAACAATTCCAAAAACCTCCCGTGGCACCTATGAGAGGTCGTAGAGTTCTCTGCATCTTTCTTAAGTAGGTGTCCAACTAAACATCCTTCCCCTTCCTCAGCATTCGCAAGAACGTAGTCAGGACAGATCTCGACTATTGGAGAGTGCATTGCTTCCATCTAAGAGATAGTGGTTAGTCCCAAATCAATATCTGTGGTAACGGATGAAAGTGATGCTACTCTCATACAATAGTCTTGGCTTGTACCACCTACGAATTTGTGCGAATTGCTCAATGCTAATGCTAATGCTAATGCTAAATGGCTTTTTTGTCGAACGATGATTTTAGTCAAAGGACCAGTTCAATCGAACGATATTTTCGGCCGTATACTCATCTGGGCTAAACGGCATCTTAGGCCAGATGGATTTCAGCCAAACGCCTCCGCCCAAGCGTCCCTTCCCAACGTTTGGCCGAAAGTCATTCGCCAGAAAGCCATTTGTTCGAACTGATCGTTTGTCCGGATCGGTTATTAGGTCGAAAATTATTTGGTCGAAAACATCATTTAGCCGAAAGCGTCATACATCCGTAAGGAACATTGGTCGAAATGGTCATTTGGCCGAAAATGTCGTTTGACCGAATAGATCATTTGACCGAAATAGCTGTTTGGTAGAAAGGATCTTTTGGGAGAAAGAGTCCGTTGGTCCGAAAAAGTCCTCTCGGCTAAATAACCTATTCGGCTAAACATTTTTTTTTCGGCAAAAATTCCAGTTCAGTCAAATGACACTTTCGGCTGAGTGTCCATTCCAAAATGAGCTATTCGGTCAACCGACTTTTTCAGCCAAAGGAACTGTTCGACCGAACGACCAAATGACCAATTCTGTGAATTTCTACAAATTTGAATCAGCGTGAAAAATTATAGATTAGCAGCGTGACAAATTTTAAACGGCGGCGCGCCGATGCAAAAATGTGGGGGCAGCGCCGTGTCAAAAACTGTCTGCGGCTGCGCACACTTCCATACGGCCGTAAATGGCATTTACAGATATAATATTGTTAATATGACCAAAAATGTGAACCCGTTTAAGCCAATGACATTTTCCCACAAACGACCATTTCGGCCTATTGAACTGTTCGTCCAAACTACTTTTTCAATCTAATAACCAGTTCGGCCAAACGACATTTTGGGCCGTATTGGTTTAAGCCTAAAGGTTTGTTTGGCCAAATGAAATATTCGGCTAAACAATTTTCAGCCTTATGGCCTTCGATAAACACGGCCCTCTCCGTCGTTTGGCAGAAAGTCATAAGTTCGTATGCCGCGTTAAGCCGAAAGTCATCCAGCCGAACTCTATCTGGCCGAATTAAACGTTTGATCGAAACGGTGATTTGGTTCAAAATGGTTTGTGCCGAAAATGTCATTTGGTCGAAAAAGAGATGCGACCGAAAAAGCTGTTTGCTCTAACGGGTCATTTGGCCGAAATGGTCGTTTGGCCGATTGGGCCATTTGGCTGAAAATGCTGATTGGCCGAAATTATCGTTTGGCAGAAAAGGGCCATTCGGCTGAAACTGGTATTTCTGCCAAAAGGTGATTTCACCCAAACGACTTTTTCGGCAACATGACCAGTTCGGACGTACGAGACTTCCTGCAGTGTGTCCATTTCGGCCATTTAAGGGGATGGGGATAATACAGACGTCCTTCAGAATTGTTACCAAAATGATCGAATTAAAAAATGCTACATGCTGGATATTATGTTTTCAAGAAACGAAGCCTTGAAACTCAAGCTTCAAAAGAAACATATTCAACCAGTGCCAGTGTCGAATGCAAAAAAATCGCGCCGGAAAACTGGTTTATCATAACTTATTTCTATTTTATTTTAGACAGCATTTTAGACTAAATATAAACTTTTTGTTCAAAATATTGAGTACACGAATATTGAAAAGAAATCAACCCGACAAACTGTTACGTTTTCTCAATTCATTTCCTCCATCAGTCACTAAAGCAAGGATGTTAACGATCATCCAGTAATTTGCGTTCGATCATTTAGTAGTTTGTCAATAACACATTCCAGAAGCTGATACTAGTGGAATTCAAACAACGAATTATTAGGCAGATTGGTAGAAAAACCTTCGCACTAGAAGGCCACCATACAACATATTTTGAAATTCAGCTTCTGGAATGTGTTATTGACAAACTACTAAATGATCGAACGCAAATTACTGAATTATCGTTAGCACCCTTGCACTAAAGTATTCAAAAATAAAGATTTAACCAACAGGTTATTGCGCTTCGGCATACCAAAACGTCAATTTCACCGTCAAATTCGGTTATTGAGGACATACTCGATGGAATCCACTACTGTCTGCCAAATTGGTCGGTTTAGCTTTCGTATCGCGTTTCTGGGTGCACTAATCTCAACAAACAAACGATCAGCACAAATAAAAATCACTTTTTCATGCTGGCTGTAACGCAGCAAAACGTGGTTTGCGCGGGGTTTTGATTTTTCTTTGTTGAGATGTTTGCTTCTGAACTTGTGAGGCATATGAGGAGGCATATTTGGAATTCGATTCTATCGGGTTTCAGCTGCATCTAGAATTTTTAAGAATGCACGGTTACGGTAAAAGTATTATTTGAATCTGCAGCAGGAATGGGAACCTTGTCGGAAAACCCTGTCGATACCCTACTTGTTCATATTGATCATCCAAAAAAGAGCGATACGATACGTAAAAAATGTTAACGCTTATGAGATCTCCATAATTTGATGAAAGAATGTTGTTTTGTTTGTTTTTGCTCTGGTCTAAACACATGAAAATGAAGGGAATGTATATAGTAACTTTTGATCGTGTAGGTTCCATTGATGATTTAATACTCCAAGTGCAGGAAAAAGTAAGGAAAGTTTGTTGGAACGTCGTAATTTAATCCCAATGATGTGAATTTTTGGTCATTCAATCAAACATTTGATTAATTTGAATGAAAGTTATTGACATTTGAACAAATATTCCTCTGTTCAAATCTAGTACGCCCCAGCTTATTTTGATCAAATGTCCGCGAAATTGGTGAACAGTCAGTTCCGTGTCTAAGGAATATATTGCGCGCGTTAAAAAAACAACAAAGCTAAGTGCGATTAGCTTATTAGAAGCTACCGCAAAACGAATTAAGAGTCATGAAAGGTGTAATGATATCGAGAAGGAAAATTAATAGAAGCGGGAGTGGGCAACGTCTAAATTGAAGAGAAAAATGCGTGTTGAAAACAAAGAAAACAAAAAAAGCAAAAAATGAACAAAGCAAAACAAAAAGAAATGTGATTATTTGTATATTTATCTTGACGAGAAGAAATACTAAAAACAAGTAGAACGAATAAGAGAAAATTAATTTATATTAAATATAAGTTAATGAAAAAAGTAAATAAAAAAAAAACAAAAGAGAAAAAAGACGAAAATCGGAATAAAAACTGCAAAACCTTGAAAATCAAAACTCAAATGGGCTTTTCATTTCGTTTTCTACTGAAAAACTTTACGGAAAGTGATCAGATAATATAATAGTTTCTTTGCTTTCTGCTCTTTCATTCACCTTACAGATGGGCCCGTTTATTGCGCCGGCGGCGTTACATCTTCGGTTAACACAACTGGAAGTGGAGGCGGTGGTTCTGGCGGTGGTGGTGGTGGCGGCCCCGCGACGATATCCTCGCTTGCCCACGCGGGAATACAATCGTTGGTCCATCTGGATCAGGAGGACATGAGCAGCAGCAGTTTCAGCTCGGCCAGTAGGGCATCCCTGGACTTGCAGCCGTCTTCTTCCGGTTCGCCGACGGCTTCGTTCAGCGGTGACAACTTGCTGCACTTTCATGGCGACTCCAGCGGATCGTTATAATATAGAGCCAACGGCGGAGGTGGAGGCGGCGGAAGCGTTGGAGGACCCGGCGGTGGCCACAGCAAGCAGCCAGCACCAGCAATCCGGGCATCTCCATCGCCTTCGCGGTGCTCTTCGTCGTCGTCGTCAACCAAGCGAAAAGGCGAAAATGGACGAAAAAGGACACAGCTGGTGGCAGCGGATAAAGGCAAAGACGGTATCGGAGACGGACAAGGTGAACAGGAGACATCGGGGAGGCACCGAGAATATGAGACAATTAGCGAGAAGAAGGTTCACCGAACAATGGCGAAGGACGGCAATGGAAACGAGAGCGCCGTTGTTTTGGGGCTGCCTCATGGCGTTGGTGTTGGCCTTGGCAGCAGTGACAGTGATGCTGGCAACACTGGAAATCACGTGGATTTGGTGACAGGAGTGAGCGTGAGAGTGTTTCAGTGGGTTAGAGGAATGAACTTTGGATGTAGGCGAAAAGACGGAGTGGAAGAGAAGCGTTGAATGTGTGCATAGAAGGTGGTATGGTTTGCTCAGTGACCAACGTATTTATATTCAAACGTTTGGAGGATATTAGTGACATCATTTATCGATATATGAAAATCCGTATCGAAAGTGATAACGGTTAACCCAGGGAAAAGGTTTGATGAAATCTATAACGTTTGCGAGATCGATCAGTTTGATAATATGATTGATTTTCTTCAACAATAATGCTTTTAATTTGGACCAGGAAGATTACCAATCCTGATTTATTGAACAATTTCGCTAACGAATCGATTTCGTGACGCCTAGTACTGTTCTTAAGAACATTATCATGTTAAATCTGTTCAATACCAATATCATAAGAAACATTTACATTTAAATATCACTTAGTGGTGAAAATACGGTTATATCGTATATGAATGTTTTAAAGGCTGACAAGATGATTGAATGCAATATGATTGCTGGATATAGAATGCGAAACGCGTGATTTCCCACCTTTTTACAATCGTTGTCTACTCTTGCAGCGAATTCCAAAAATAACTTCGCTTTACTAAAAAAATATTCTCATTTTACCTCTACCAGTCAAATGTTCTCTTATTCAAATATCGCAATAAATCAAATCATGCAACAACACAGTTGTCTTAGAATTAGAAACGAGAACGCATACACATTTATTTTTACATACATACATAATTAGTGAAATGGACATATATTAGCAGGAATGCAAGGGAGTTCGAGCTCTTAGAAAAAAAATAGAAAGGGATTGAAACAAGAATTAGCAACTGATGTGATAGCGATTGTAAGGAATCGAAAAAGTATGTTCGATATAAGAATATAGAGAAAAAATCGGAAACGAATATGCTTGTAAAGCAACTAATCAGAATCAGGGCGATCACTAGGCGGAAAGTGGCGGCAAAAGGGCACACATTCGAAAATATCTGTGAGTAAAATATTGATTATAGTTTTCTTCTGTTTGTTTGCACTTTATGACAACTTTTGAATTACAAGTGGAAATGCCTGACCGACCGGATAACACATGTCATGATCATTGTGTTGGTTATTTGGATTATTTTCAATATAGGGTCCGTTGACAACAGCACTCGGAAAATGCGTTCAAATTCTTTTGAAGTTAAGCGATCCTACATAAATATGAATGTAACTGAACAGAGTGTCATATTTTTACTTGAGGATATTGTTTCAATGCTGGGTTCATGTTGCCACTCAAACTAAAAACACAACTATGGATATTTTTCTACTATTGTTTCACGCATTAGTACTATTATAACTTACTCATTTATAATGAAATCAAGAATGACAAAATTAGAAAAGTTACCTATAAGTCGAAAAAAGTGTCATGACCGAAAACGGTAATTGACGATTTCGAAAGATAGCAAGAAGGGCGACGGTGAGAGTCATCAAAATTCGCCATGGTAGAGAATGGTCTACTGATTTTGTAATGCTTATATGAAGATCAAATGAAGAAAAAATATTTTTTCGTGGTGCACCTTTAAAGCTCATTAAAGTAGCTTCATACGCATTCTAAAATCGCATCCCTACTTTACCGTGGGGGATTTTGATGATCCTCATCATCGTTGTTTTTCTTCTTTTAATTTAAATAATTCGTCAACAGTGGATGGCCAACGGATCGGGAATGTACGAGAAAAAAAAGTGTGCCATTTTTTGAATGTGATTCGAGGGAAAATGCTACAATTTTCAATAGCAGTGAAAACAGAGTGATATTTGATTGTGACCATATAATTAGTAGTTTTCGTTTTTATTATGAAGCAGAACATTTTTTTGTTACTGATGCTAGGAAATAGTTGAATTGAACTATACTTTTTATTCGTTAGAAGTTACATTTATTCATAGAACAACATTTTTTCCGCATGATATTTGAAAAAGCAAATTACCTACAGTCTTTCATCAAAGACAAATAATAGTAAAAGAGAAATATTCCTATAGAATGTATACTTTGCAGCATTTAACGAAAAAAGTAGTCTACAAAATCAAACATTCAAACACGCATACCAAGGAACAGCAAAAATAGTATTCCAACGAAATGGCAAACAAATGGGTGAAATTAGACTCTTCTGAAGGTAAAAGTATTGCATTCCAAATTTATGGTTCACAACGCTCTAGCAAGGAAACGAAAGTGTGAACATTTTGTTCTCTACCAGTTTCGGAACTTTTTAGAAATCACATATAGGATAGGTATGACACAGGCCGTATAGAATACATATATTGTTTACCGAATATGAACGTAGATCTTCCTAAATAGCTTATTCGTGTGCTCGTATAATCTTTATATATATGCCGAAGAGCGGAACGGTTTTGTTGTGCAACGGAGTTGGGGGGCATGCATCATAACCAACTATAACTATTTTATAACTATTTCAAGGAATTATTGTGATTATGTAACATTTATAAGATTTTCTTAAAACTACGAAGGAAAACGATGCAAGAATATTGTATCGCATCAGAAAGAAATGGGAGATAATATGCCAATATTTTGATAAGATTTGGAAAAGAATACTAAATAATAGGAAGTATGCGACAAGCGAACATCATCCGTATTTTCCCTCATTTATTCACCGATCCATTTACATTGGCATGTTTATTTTGAACGTGTCCAACACAATCTCATGAATTCGGCAACAATAATGCAAACATTTACAAATAATCACAAGTGCGGTAAAGTGTCATTATTTTACAGTCACACGTTTGCTTTTCTTAATCTTGCGACTTACTGCAAATCTATATAATGGATGAATCACATGAATGCTACAAGGGTCGCGTGATTTGAAGAGTTGTCGGATATATTTACTTTCTAGAGCATGTGACAAATAGGGCATCTGTTTTACATTTTTGTTCTACGAATTACAGAACGATAGTAGAACTTCTATTCGCTTTATCAATAGTAGATGGAAGTTGAACAGAAGTTGTAGTAAGAATTTAGTTATAGAAGAATAATAAAGAGCCTTTTAAGTTGCACATACAATGGAATGGGAATAGTATCCGACTAATGTTGAAAGCAGCAAAAAAAGAAACAAGTGAAAAACAACACACTATTGATTAGTAAATATATTGTATAGATAACTTTTCTACGTCACACTCCCATACACACATGCATAACAAGCTACTATTGTAAGGTTACAATACAACAATGAACAAGGGTAAATAAAATATATTTTGAATGTATGGAAATGTGCATTTTAATATTTATTTTCATTCGATGCATAGTCATAGTTGTACCCGTTTCCGACAGTTACTACAGGTAGGTATTATCGTATGAGTAATTCTCGCTGAGACCGGGCCACTATTTGCACGAGGTTTTCAAAAATGCCTAAATTTATATTCTTTCGAAAGCTTTTGGCGAGCATATGAAGAACCCGAGTTGAATTGCTCATAAAGATGGACCCCTCGTTAGTTATGCATGAAATTATTTTTATGGACCCCTCGATTTTCGTCAATTTTTGACTCACAAAAACTGTCATAACTCAGACATTTTTCAACCGATTTTACATATTAGCATACCGTTGGAAAGAGGAGAACTGTGGCCTTCTTTTGCAGATTTCAAAAATATTAGCAGCCATAATAAATTAAGCCGCCATTTTATTTTTTTTATTTAAAAGGTTTTTTTCACGATGTTCGCAACCACCGCACTATGGGGCGGCTCCATACAAAGTGGTGGCCAAAAATATTTTTTTTGGTTTTTCCGCATTATTTTATAGTATTCTAGTAAGATTAGCATATAATTAATCATATTTATGCATTTTCATCGCATCCGGAAGGTGTAACTAGTATTTAACCCAGTAATGAGCTACGTATTCCTAAACAATAAGCTTGAACGATTGTTTTTTAATTTTAGGGGCAGTTCAAATGCAAATTAAAACTAGAATAAGGTTGCTATGTATAAGATTAAACAGGAGAAGTGGAGGTGGAAGCCCCCCCCCCCCCCTAACCAAGATTTGACCCCTTCACCATTTTTTTAGCTATGTCGTATAAGAGTATTCTTTTATCAATCAGGTATTTTGGTGAAGAATTATTTGTCTTCCGAACCTCCCCCTCCCCCCACACAAAGTTATCTGCCCCCCCCCCTATGGAAATTTTTTTTCCGTACAAATAAATCAATCAAACTAGTCAAAAGTATTATTTTTTAATATGTTTCCGTTAGTTTTACTGAACATATATCAACATCTTTAACAAAGTTGATGATTTGTCTCCATTTTTCATACTGCAGGGATGAATATAAAGGAGCTGTTCCGATCTCCATCTCATTGAATATATATTTATCTCATCGCGAAACAAAGAAATACGGCATCAATTTAGTCGCTTCTTTTTGTCAACACACAGAGAACAGACGTTCATCTTCATTCGCGTGCTTGTGTCAAAGTTTATACTGGCCATTTTAAAGTATGTCGTTATGCCCCCGTTGCGCGGTGCTAGTGTGCTGATAAATATGTTTAAAATTTGCCGTATTTTACTTTTTAGCGCTAGTGCTTCTTCCGAGTCGCTCCTAGGCTCGCTCCTAGGTGGCAGCACTACATTATTTATGTAGTGTATGCCAACGCCATCACTTAGTGAGATTGAGTTTTTATGTCGGGCAGCCTGCGTTGGCGGCGCTGAGGTGGGATTTAAATCTTTACACACGTTTTGAACGAAATTTTGTTCGAGCATCCATGTCTGTTCTCTGTGGTCAACATGCGTGTTCACTGCTGCAAAAAATCACAAAAATAAGAAATAAATTTCATTGCTTCGCACAAAATAAAACCTAATTTTTTCAACATTTTTTCAAAGGTCATATGTAGCTAAGGCATCAGTTCTTTGATTTCATACACTATTCTACGCCAAATATGGTTTTTGAGTTGTAGAACATATCTAAAACATCATATCTATTCTTTTTTAAGGCTCAAGATGTTTGAACATAACGGAGCCGTATTCAAGATACGGATCTTGGTTTTGGTGATAAGAGTTGAACATATCATCCATTAAAAAAATCTATATTAAAATTCACTATATGGTGGAAAGAAACACGTGTTGCTGGAACTGTTTTTATATTCATTTTTTGCTTAACACATCCTCAACAAAATCAAAATCGTCCACGAGGCGCTTCTCATTAAATTAAAAAAAAACTTTTGTGAGGCATTGTTGTATTGGATTGTAACCTTATAACAAATGTCACCAAAAGGCTTATTAACGGTAAAAGGTAAAAAGTTTTCCTTTATATATGCGCCAAAAGTTTTTGAATGATTATATGTTTTCGAAACTATTTTCCGATTGTGATTGGTGAAAGGATAAAAGTAGTAGAGACAATTTATATGGCTTTCTTATTTATTTACCAATATAATACAATAAACATAAACATGTTTAACAATAACAATATTATTTTAATTTATAGTAAGGCTTACACTTTTTCTATCATTACTGAGTGAGTATTCTCTCACTTCGAGAGAATATTTGCTCTTTGGGATGAAACAATGGAAGGCACGTGTTCCTTGAAGGGTTTGCACATTCGTCATCCTTGGTTTTAATTTATTCAAAGCTTCTTCAAAATCTAGATCGCTTACATAAGAAAAATCCATTACTCGCGACTGATGCTCTTTAGCCCATTCATAAAATGTTTCTGCATCAGTGATAAGTTTATCCCTGCTTGGTGACAGACTATACTTGTATGCCGCACGCTTGATCGTTCCACCAACTCCATCACAAGCACATTTACCATGAGAACTAGCATGGGAATTCCATTCAATGTCATAACCAAAGTCATCTTTGATGAAAGTCATATTAACAAAATTATGCTTGTTTTTATATTGACTTCCAGTCCCATCTGTCCACATAAAAATCTTCTTTATATGTGGTAGATTTAAGGATGTGAATTGAAAAAGTTTTTGTAGACAACAATATACAAGAATGTAATTGTGTTCTAATACTGATGACACAATGACTAGGGTTCGATGTTGCAATTCGCCATTGACCCGGAAATAGATGACAATTGGATGTATGGTGACCATTTTTCGAGAAAAATGGTGCGACTGTATTTCATTTTGAACCGTGATTTTAAAGTTTTCTGTAAAATCGGCATGCACAATTGCCTCTTCGTGGCCAATGGTCATTTTAAGTATATTCAAATATTCCTTTTGCTTGATTGTTGTGAAATAATGGGGCAAAAACATGTTAAGCAGATTCGATAAATAGGAAGCAAATTCGTCTGGAGTTTTAAAGCAATCAATTAGTTGGTAATGACTACCAACTCGAACCCAGTTCTTAAATTTCACAACCTCAAACGGAAATTCTATAATCTGTTCGTGTAATTTGTCCACAAAATCATTTAAACTGGGACAGTTATCACAACGTAAGAAAAAACAGTCTGCAGAAGATTTTGAACAAACTAAATGAGTTTCAACCAATTGGCTCAATGATTTGTCTTTTACCAGTGGAACTGCACGAATTGCACGCAAACACAGATCAATGTTTCCATGCTTCATACAAACGCATACGGTGTGCGTACCAGCACTTCACAGAAATCAGCATAAAGCTCGTTGAGGGTCCCGTGTAATAGTCGCTTTTGGCGCAATTCTCGGCCACAAGGTGTTGAAATAGTTGCCTTATCTCGAACACCTGGCAAAATTGTGCAATTTTCATAATAAAATTTAATTGTCTTTTGACTAGCTTCCACCTCTGCGGCAGAAGCTGAAGTGCTCGGATCCGGTAATGACATGATACCCTTCGTATCTCGAACAAGTTTCGCTTTGGCAATCATCCATTTACCTGCGAAAATAAATTCAATTATTAATGAACACGCATAAATAATTTCGGCTTGTACGAACTGCATCCAAATTCATCCAACATTTTCTGGCGACTCCAAGTAGATGAGAATAACGTCAATATTCGAAACTGGTTGGATTTCGATGCTGATTTGTAACATTGCAACTGTTCTTGTATTACTGGCAAATGAGTCTCGTCAAAATACACATCAGTTTCTATTTGTAACAATTTTTTTTAATGAAACTGTTGCACGAACAAAGGTGTCGTTGCGAAATGCTTTTGAGCGATACTGCTTCACTGTCAATTTTTCGACTTGCAATTGATCCAAAATACTATTAAGTCGCTCATGCATGTCTCCAACGACACTTTCAGTTGACGGACTTTCATTGTCATCATTTTCTACAATTGAGTCATCACGAGAAAAGATAGCATTTTCTGTTGAAAGTACTTTTTGTAAACTTTCTTCCGGGATTGGGTTATCACGCGAGCAGCCAAATTGTTGAACGTTTTTGAACAACAGATGCACGCGAATACGGCAACTGCCGCAAATTTTATCGAATGTTGATGGAGACGTTGAGCCAATTGCTTTTAATTTAATCCGCAGATCATTCGTCACTACCGTTAATTTCGAAGATTTTCTCCAGTTTCCGTGCTGTGGCTTCGAAAACGGATTGAAACAAAATCGTCCACGAACCGAATTATCAAACTTATGGGCTCCCAACATGATGTTTCACGGATTACAAAAAAAAAAAAACAGTCTGAATACGCTTCACCTCGTCGTCTAACTCAACTCGCCTAGAAAATCAGAACGTCCGCGATTACTCAGTTAGGGGAAACTGGGGTAATATGCACCCCCGGGGCAAAACGACCCTTTGGCATTTTTAAGTACATTTTCGGCAGTTTTTCGAGAGTATTTACCACAGCGCATGTAGTTCGGATCTCGAACTACTAATCCAGTAGTAAACATTCTTGAAAATATTCCTGGAACACTGCTAAAAATACCAAAAGGTCGTTTTGCCCCGGGGGTGCATATTACCCCAGTTTACCCTATATGAACAAATGACGCCACTACAATCGTGTTTCGTTCGTATTCAACTCCGCTTTTCAAAATTAGCTGTGTGTGATTCTCGCAGCTTGGATTTTTTTCCATTCCATTATATTCGGCGATATATCTCATCTTTTCAAATCGTTTCATTGCTGCACTATATTGATCGTATCTATCCGACTCATGAAGCGAGAGGAATGCTAATAAATAAGTTGAAGCTTGTACAATCCTTGCATAGTGAGATTTATAATATTGAAAATACAAGGTGTGTTCATGATGATGATCATCTTTGATTTTTTGTAAGTTATTAGTGCTCCTAAACATACAAAAAAGATAACTGAATGGTTTTATAATATAGTGTCACTACACGCATAACTGTCCCATGTACATAAACATCTTAGCAAGCATGTAAGGAATATGCACATGACGGTAGTATAGAAGTCGACTATATGAGCCATCAAAATTAGGTTTTACCAAATTGTACATAATTTTTGATAGAGGAGCGATTCCAAGCAACAGCATCAAAATTTAAGAAAATTTTTAATTCATGATTTTCTATTGAGTTGAAACTTTGCACAGTTTTTCAATTTCATCTAAATCGTCATTTTTCGATATCAAATCTTCATATTGAGTCACGACTAACTTTTCAAAAGGGTGTATGTGAAAATGGTTCAAAAATATTTAAAAAGCTGCACAGCAAAAACGGAATGTTCGATTGTTATGATTTTTTCAGCAAAGTTAGACAACTAAATGGTGATTCTTAAGAAAATGTGCACAGTAAAAAAAAAATTTTTTTGCCTTTAAAAATATCATTTTTGTCACAAAAACTCAAATATCTCAAAACCCTATCTTTTTTTAGGGAAAACGGTCCATTATATTAGCTATCTACCATAAAAATTTGGTGATGGTAAACTAATAAACAAAAAAGTTATGACATTTCAAACATTTCACAATTTTCACATATAGTAAACAAAAAAAAATTTCCGTGTATTTTTTTTTTTTCAAGAATCGCAGTTTGATGCTGATTTTATTGTTAAGGGCCTTGCGTGAGTTAAACAAGTTGTTTGTATGATATTCCATATTTATGTATTCATCGATATTATGTATATTATATGTATAAATATTATATGTATAAATAAATAAAAATGAATTAATATTATCCTAAGTATTAAATTAAATGTGGCAGTTACACAATGTTGTTATAGAAACTCTAAGAGTTTTGGGTTTGAATTTTGGTATGGGTTATGATATCATGAAAACAGTTTATTAATACTTATTTTTTATTTATTTTTATTCAAATTTTTAAAAATATCGAACACTTTTGAATTATTATCAGCACAGTTTGAGTATAGTTTTGCTTTAATTTTATTTTCCGACAATGGAATGAAACAGTGAAATTTTGGGTTCCTTGGATCGTTTTCGCGTTATTAAATTGCTCGCTGAGCTCTGAAGCCTTTATTTCGTACTCTTCAGTAGTAGTAAAACAAAATGATAATTTGGTTAAATCTTTTCTTTTCTACGATTTTCCCAATCAAAAGTTCTTTCGCAGTTTTAATTGGATGCTCACGTTCTTTGGCTAAACTTGCTCTTGTGGCCATGCGCTTTATTGTTCCTCCAATAGCATCACAAGGACCTTTGCCATGTGATGTAGCAAAAAATGCCATTCTGCATCAATTCCGTACATTGATTTAAATTGACATAGGCTCGAAAAATTCTTACGATTTTTGTACTGCGACGCTGCTCCATCAGACATGAAATATATCTTTTTGACTTCTTTATGCTTATCAACGCGTAAAAGTTAATCATTTTTCAATGAACAAGTTTACGGATACTGAATCGTGTCTTAAATCTTCGGAAATTATAATAAAACTTAAGTGTTCAATTTGCGTACTTCCATTAAAATAAATAACGAATGGATGAATTGTAGCTTGTTGTACGTTCCAGTGATGGGACTGCACTTCATCTTGCAATACAAAGCTGTAATTTTCAGAAAAATCACAAATGACTAAAAATTCACCATTTTGTAATGTATTTTTTAAAAAAGCTGGATTGTTCTGTTTTAATGAAATCGTGAGGGATTAAACTTTCTAATTTCAAGCAAAAATATGACACAAACTCATCTACAGGTTTTACAATAGTTTCTATGTCACACCTATCCGTGGTCACCCATTGCTCAAATGATAACTGATCAATATATTTTCTTCAAACTCAGCGAATAAAGTATTTTCCAATGATGAAGAATCTGGACAATCCGAACAAGATCGTAGATAGCAATTTGATGTTGTATTTTCACACAAAAGACTACCAGTTAACATTTTAATATCCTTTGTTAAATTGATTCTTTTCAAACTATGTAAAATAAGATTAATATTCTCATGGGTTGTGCACACACACATTATGTGTTCCTGAATTGGAAAGAAGCTTACATTGCCTTGGCCGAAGGCTTGCAAATGAGGAAAAACCTATTTTAATATTATCGTGAATTTCCTTGAAGCGTGTGTACGCTTCTTTCAAAGTCGTCATCATTAATCGTTTTTGGATTGCTTGACGCTTTCCATCTTTTTTACTGATACATAATCTTTTTGACCAGGCATAGCTCGACTTACTTCATCATCTTCAAAATATTGAACTACTATTTCTTTTGTCTCATCTGTTAATGCAGTACTAGACCTAGTATTTTTGGTTGAAAGACAGTTATTCTTCAATTGTTTTGGCTCTTTTTACTGTGGTATTTCTATTGGTTTTGAACTCATCAATGGCATCCTGAATAGACCACGAACTTGGCAGCATCGACAAAATCAATAATTTTTCTTTCCTTGTCGTGGCTGCATTCGAGAACCTTTCCTTCATATTTATAATTACCTCATCGTAGTCTGTATTTTCCACATCATCAGGTCCCTAATTTGAAGAGGTTTCTTCGTACAGCTTCGTTTATTTCACGGTATTTTTCTCCGGGTAATAAACGTAGTCCATCTTACTCCATTTAATCGGAGTCACTTTTATCCCAGCTATGCCCTCGTTAAAGCGTTCGATGTTGACCTTTTGGATACACTCATCTTCCGATTGATTTGTTGAATTTTGCTGATGGTACGGTGGCAAGGCTCTCAGCACTTAATACTTCTGGTAATTCCTCAGTTGTTGTCGATACATCTGGCAATTCCTCAGTTGCTGTCGTTTTCGAACTTCCTGCGCTCTGCTCAACCGATGATATACAGATTGCTCTTTTGTCAACGTTTAGACGGCAGGACGTGCAAATGCGTAAATTTGTATTCAATGTGGACATTGGAGCATAACCAGTCGCTTTCAGTTTATCTATGGTGCTTTCGGTGAGATTTCGTAACTCTTTTGAACACTTTTTTCCATCAAACGGCCTACAACAGTTGAGAAAGCGGCTACTCATGTTGTTCGTAATATTTCAATAAACAAAATCACTTTTAAGTTTTTACTGACTAGTTTGGTGTCATTTGCTTGACTGAAGAAAAAAATTACTATCAGATCTTTAACAACCTTAGTAGTAGTAATTTTTTTGCTTTTTCGTGACCATTGTCATGGTATGTACCTATCATGCATTTGTTGTTGTTGAAGATACCCGTTTCCTCCCGATCATAAAGTCTATTCTCTAAGAGGTATATTTTTTGCAGGTAAACTATTGACGTACACGTATATATAAATCTTTGATTTTGCAGCTTTTGTCTTAAAAATAACATTTCTGATATGTTTCTATCAACGTTATTATCAACAGGTTTCAACACTATTAAAAGAATTTTTCGCCAATCACGTGCAATGAAAATTATGACACTATCAATACTTTTGATCACAACACTGGATCGTGTCTAAGTTTCTTATAGATGCTATGAATAATTAAATCAAAATATCATGAAAACAACTTGTTTAAATCACGTCCCTTTACAATAAAATCTGCATCAAACTGCAATTCTCGAAATAACTTACACAGAAAAAATTTTTTTACTAAATGTGAAAATTGTGAAATGTTTGAAATGTCATAACTTTTTGTTTATTAGTTCACCATCACCAAATTTTTATGGTAGATAGCTAATATAATGGACCGTTTTCCTAAAAAATTACGTTCGAAAAAAGATAGGGTTTTGAGATATTTGAGTTTTTGTGACAAAAATAATATTTTTAAAGGCAAAAAAATTTTTTTTTTACTGTGCACATTTTCTTAAGAATCACCATTTAGTTGTCTAATTTTGCTGAAAAAATCATAACAATCGAACATTCCGTTTTTGCTGTGCAGCTTTTTAAATATTTTTGAACCATTTTCACATACACCCTTTTGAAAAGTTAGTCGTGACTCAATATGAAGATTTGATATCGAAAAATGACGATTTAGATGAAATTGAAAAACTGTGCAGAGTTTCAAATATTTTCGAAATGGTCGCTCAGGATCGACTGACATGCCCCCGTGGAATGCCTCGAAAACATACACCTGAGATTTTTGGACACAAAACACAAAATAGGCTAAGCTTTTCAACGATGTATTAACTTTCAAAATCGGTGGTTGCGAACATCGTGGAAAAAACCTTTCAAATAAAAAAATTAAAATGGCGGCTTAATTTATTATGGCTGCTAATATTTTTGAAATATGCAAAAGAAGGCCACAGTTTTCCTCTTTCCAACGGTATGCTAATATGTAAAATCGGTTGTAAAATGTCTGAGTTATGACAGTTTTTGTGAGTCAAAAATTGACGAAAATCGAAAATGATTTCATGCATAACTAACAAGGGGTCCATCTTTATGAGGAATTCAACTCGGGTTCTTCATATGCTCGCCAGAAGCTTTCGAAAGAATATAAATTTAGGCATTTTTGAAAACCTCTTGCAAATAGTGGCCCGGTCTCAGCGAGAACTACTCTATGCTTAAAATTGTGTTCTACATGTATGTTTCTTAGAATATTTTTGGGAGCTTTTTGGTGAATATCCGGAATTCTTTACCCAGCTACCTTTTGTGCTTGATATCTTGCTTGCGTTATCGTTTTGAATGGGGTAATCAGGATGTCCATCCAGTCAGGAAAACCGAAAAAAAACGGGAATTGAACCGGACCGGGAAAAACGCGGGAAACTATCAATCAAATCATAAACATGTATTACGAAAGTTATGAACTATTTTTTTCTTGAAATGTTTCAATAAACTATCATTTGAAAATAATATGTCTGGCAATAGTGTGACAAACACAAAAAAATAATAATGATACAAATTGTACAAAACATAATTTCCCAAAGTGGTGGTCCACGACTCCCCAGCCTGTGTAAATCTTATGAAAGGTGATTGCGACCCTCCAACTTCGGAAGCTATGGTATAAAAGTATAGGATTTTTTTAAGCATCGTGAGAATTTCATGGTTTCTGAAGTTGTTACTGACTTATCACTTATTATCAATTAATTGCAATCAAGTGGCAATCTTCCAGTCATTTGGGCACACGCGACCGATGCGTAGACCAGTCGTACTCATCAAATGCTTCAGCTAGGTATGAAACGATACCACTGAGGTATCGATACTTTCACTTTAAAGTAGTATCGTACAGAAGTATAATACCACTAAATATCGAATTAAAAGTATCGATACCTACTCGTATCATATGAGTACTCATATATTTGAAGTCAATCTCAAAAACGATTGTTTTGTCACTGTCAAGTAGTTATTCATCATTTATGTTACATTGAACACTAAAGAATTTCACATTTCATTACTATTTGTTCTTCGATAATTAAATTACTTTATTTAAACTTTATTTCGTGTGAATCATTCAATATGTAAACCAATTGTAACTTTTGATCATTAAATATACTTCCGCAAACCACAAGTCAGACTTATCTGTATATGGGTGCCATATACAGATAAGTCTGAGTTGCGGTTAGCGGCAGTATAGTTTTCGCTATTTTTAAGTCATGTTCCTAAAGATTGAATCTCTCTTATGCTTTTTCAAAGGAATGGGACTGTTGCAACACAATTGCAAATATTACTATCGAGTTTGAGGAAATATGATTAAAGGATTGAGTTTCTCTTTTCTTTCTGCAGTTGATGTTTTCTTGGATCAATCCGGGATGCTTTTTTGTATCATCTATTTTGATAGCTTTATTTTTTGAGTCATATGTAATGAGTAATTATTTTAGTATTACATAATAATAATGTATTAAAATTTCAATCAAATCGTTTCAAAAGAATGTTGTGTACTATCAATCTTCAACAACCAGTATGATGTCAACTACTCGATTTCTTAGAAACGATTACTTTATATTTTCTTAATATTTTTGAAAGAAATGTTTTACAATCTTGATCTCATGGCTGTGCGGCGCCGATCATTTGAGCGTATAGCATAGTAATTGTATGTATGTTGTGTATTATGAGCTGAGGGTTCGATTCCCGCGTCAGTCGTGGAAATTCTTCGATTAGCAAAATATTTTTCACTGGTCTATTGGATATTTTCCTATATCTTATGTAAGTGTTCAATCTGGAAAACTATTGGATACGAGACGCCTGGTCACTGTGGAATTGAGGATAGGCCACATTTACGAACCTCAATTTTAAGTTAATCATAAGAAATTTATAAAATAAAGCTTAGTTCACTTTTGTGAATTTCACTAATAATATACCGCGATTAGCACAAATAAGTGTTGAGCGGCAGAAAATGAATACTTGGTATTTTTTATTCGAATTAAATACTAAAACTTAGAAAATTATTTCAAAGAAAATACGAATGTTTCTATTAAGGTTTACTCTACTAGATTTCATAGACTTTAAATCAGGTACTCGATTTATTCAAGTACTTCAATTCGATACCTACTTGGTTTTCCGATTCGATTCCAAAAGTACTTGGTATCGAATCAGAAGTATCGAGTATTTACTCGTATTTACTAGTATCGTTTCATCCCTAGCTTCGGCCAAGTAAGTCTTTGGTACAGCGAAGGGCCTCATACGCCTGTCACTGGTGAACAAAGCTCGTGTACTCTGCATCGAAGCTTAGAACCACTGTTAGGGCGCAATCGTTAATGCGAACATTTTTATATTCGGTTAGTTACTGCAAATAAATTCTTTTTCGAGTCCCTTTAATCAAGCAGGTATCTCAAGCATACCACATCGTCATATTGCTACATGATTGAGTGTTTAATTTTGATAAAATATCGAAAACAAAAGAGTGCATAAAAATTCCCTCGCCATAACAAAAAGGTGGTAAAGAATTAACACTGTTGTTAACATTTTAGAACCAGCACATGTCGGGGTAGGGATTCAGGACCTCCGTCGTCCTCCGCAGCTTAGCGGGTACTGAAAACGGTTTTCCCAGCACCGGGCACGTAGCCGATTTCTCGCAATACATTTTCAGAACTAACTCTCTCATATGTATTTTTGTACAGTGCCAACCAAGTTGATTGAATTGTATTTTTTTTTTTTTTCATAATAACGGAAAACGAAGCAGCGTTGAAAATGTAACATATATCCGAATGACATTCACCCCAATAATGTAACATTTACCCGAAAAATTATTCCCAGTAAAAATCAAGAAAAATATAAGTATACTAATGTATTTCGTTTTGGTGTATTAACAGCTGTATAAGAAGCATATCTAACATTAAAACTCACTACTTTATTTAATTATTACCAGGCCGGAGCGGTATGTACAGTACATAAAAGTCTTCTTCATTCATCTCGGTCCATGGCTGCATTTCGCCATCCACACAGTCCGCAAATCGTCCTCCACTTGATTGATCCACCTTGCTTGCTGTGCACCTCGCCTTCTTGTTCCCGTCGGATCGTTGTCGAGACTTATTTTCACCGGATTAATGTCCGAAATTCTGGTTACATGCTTGGCCCACCGCATTATTCCGTTTTTAGCGGTGTGAACGATGGATGGTTCTCCCAACAGCTGATGCAACTCGTGGTTCATTTGCCTCCTCCACTTACCATCCGTCATCATAGAAGGTACGCAGCACTTTCCTTTCGAAAACTCCCTGTGCACGTTTGTCCTCCACGAGCATCGTCCAGGTTTCGTGTTCGTAGAGAATCACCGGTCTAATAAGCGTTTTGAAGATAGTCTATTGTCTGTATAGTCTAATGTCTGGTTCGCTGGGGGAGCTCCCCTTTCCAAAGAGGGGAGGGGTCTCAAACCATCTTAAGCACCTTCCCCGGCTCCAAAAGCCTCTGCATACAAATTTTCACGCCGATCGATTCAGTAGTTTCCGAGTCTGCAAGGGTCAGACAGACATAAATTCATTTTTATGTATATAGACTTATTTAGACTAAGGCCGAAGTGGCATGTGCGGTATATAAAAGTCTTCTCCATTCGGCTCGGTCCATGGCTACACGTCGCCCACCACGCAGTCGACGGAGGGTCCGCAAGTCGCGAACCATTTTCACCGGGTTACTGTCTGACATTCTGGCTACGTGCCCGGCCCACCGCAGTCGTCCGATTTTCGCGGTGTGAATATGGATGGTTCTCCCTGCAGCTCATGCAACTCGTGGTTCATTCGCCTCCTCCACTTACCATCCGCCATCTGCACCCTACCTTAGATGGTACGCAGCACTTTCCTTTCGAAAACTCCAAGAGCGCGTTGGTCCTCCACGAGCATCGTTCAGGTCTCGTGTCCGTAGAGGACTACCGGTCTAATGAGCGTTTTGTAAATAGTCAGTTTGGTACGGCGGCGAACTCTATTCGATCGGAGCGTCTTGCGGAGTCCAAAGTACGTAAGATTTCCAGCCACTATGCGTCTCCGAATTTCTCTGCTGGTATCATTTTCGGCAGTCACCAGTGAGCCCAAGTACACAAATTCTTCTACCACCTCGATTTCGTCACCACCGATGCAAACTCGCGTTGGGTGCCTCACATTGTCTTCTCTTGAACCTCTTCTATCATGTACTTCTGTCTTCGACGTGTTGATGACTAGTCCGATCCGCTTGGCTTCCTCTCTTCAGTCTGATGTAGGCTTCCTCCATCTTCTCAAAGTTACGTGCCATAATATCTATGTCGTCGGCGAAGCCAAATAGCTGGACGGACTTATTGAAAATTGTACCACTCGTGTTAATCCCTGCTCTTCGTATTACCCCTTCCAATGCGATGTTGAATAGCAGACACGAAAGACCATCACCTTGCCGTCACCCTCTGCGGGTTTCGAAGGGACTCGAGAATGCCCCTGAAACTCGAATTACGCACATCACCCGATCCATCGTCGCTTTGATCAACCGTGTCAGTTTATCCGGAAATCCGTTTTCGTGCATTAGCTGCAATAGCTGGTCCCGATCGATTGTATCATATACGGCTTTGAAGTCGATGAATAGATGATGTGTGGGCACGTTGTATTCGCGGCACTTCTGCAGTGCTTGGCGAATGGCGAACACCTGGTCCGTGATGGAGCGTTCGCCCATAAAACCCGCCTGGTACTGCCCCACGAACTCCCTTGCAATTGGTGCTAGTCGACGGCATAAAATTTGGGAGAGTACCTTGTAGGCGGCGTTCAGCAATGTGATTGCGCGGTAGTTGCTACAATCCAGCTTATCGCCCTTTTTGTAGATGGGACACACGACACCTTCCATCCACTCCTGCGGCAAAACTTCCTCCTCCGAAATTTTGGTAATGATCCAGTGCAGCGCTCTAGCCAGTGCCTCACCACCGTGTTTAAATAGCTCTCCTGGTAGTTGGTCAACACCAGGGGCTTTGTTGTTCTTCAGCCGGCCAATCTCCTCCTGGATTTTCTGGAGATCCGGAGCCGGTAAAATTATGTCCTGCGCGCGTTCTCCCAGGTCCATCATCATACCGTCATCTTCGTCTGCTACATCGCCATTCTGGTGTTCTTCGTAGTGATGCCGCCACCTTTGGATCACCTCACGCTCGTTCGTAAGAAGGTTTCCGTTTATGTCCTTGCACATATCAGGCTATGGCACGTGACTCTTGCGTGAACGGTTCAACTTCTCATAGAACTTTCGTGTGTTATTAACGTGGTACAGTTGCTCCGTCTCTTCACGGTCTCGATCTTCCTGCTGGCGCTTTTTCCTCCGGAAAATCGAGTTTTGTCTGTTCCGCGCCCGTTTATAACGTGCCTCGTTCGCCCTCGTGCGGCGTTGCAGCAATCTCGTCCATGCTGCATTCTTCTCTTCTACTAACTGCTCACATTCGCCGCCATACCAGTCGTTTCTCTGATCCGGGGGCACTGTGCCAAGTGCAGCGGTTGCTGTGCTACAGTACCAATGGCGCTAGCAATGATGGTTCTCCGTAGTTGCATGTCCGAAAAATTGGGAAACTATTGAGAACTTGAGCTACAGGTCCTAAGCCCTGGTAAAGGAGGAAGGTTGCGATGGCTGTTATTCATGGCCATCGTGTAAAGCAAAAATGGATAAACCCCAATGCCAAGGTGTCATGCGACCCGTGCCGAGGGCTGAATGGTTGAGGGGGTTCTAAAAATGCTCAACCGCGAACGGAGCCTGGGGTGCACCAGGGCGAACACCCCAGTAAGCAGCCCTTACTGCACTACGGCGGGGCACTGGTGCAGCGGACATTTATTTCCCTAGCTACTCGTGGGACCAAAAATGAGTACAAATTCTACAAACAACCCTCAAGGTGACGACTGCCTCTCTCAGTCGTGTGAGAGCGAAGTGGAGAATACTCTGAGTCAGCTTGGCCTTACCGAAGACCAGCTACTCAGTAGTTCGCAGGAGAAGATGGAAATATCCTGCCCCTCAACGCCTATCTCCCGGAGCAGCACATGTTTCGACAAAGCTGATCCAGATCTACAACCCCCCTCATCGACCGACTCCAACCTGCTGGACATGGAAGATAACGAAGATGATGGTATAAGTATCGTCATCAACCCCCAAAAATCTTTAGCAAGTAGCAAAGGATCCGAAGATAACAAGGGTTCTACGGAAGCCAAGGGTGCTCCGAGAAAGAAAATCCCCACACTCACACGCTCGCAGAGGAAGCGGCTAAGAACTCTCCGGGAGAAGGGAAAAGACCGGAATGAGGCCTTGTCCATAATCCTGAATAAGGAGAGCGAGCCCACTTCCTCAAAACGCTCGAGAAACGACCTAGACACATCCGCCACAGAGGACCCTAAACAAAAAAGGGTGAAGCACCATCTGGATCCGAGAGAGCGCGCCCAACAGTCCTCAAACCGCGCGCCTCAGAAAAACGTGTCTGGACAACAAAACCCACCCATGAGGAAAACAGCTGGTATCAGCTACAGTGAAATAATAAAAGCGTGAAGGTCGGGATAATACCCAAAGACTTTCCCACCGTCCAACTCACTACAGCCCAGCTAGACCTTCTACAAGAAACACTCCTACTCAGAGTAGTACAACAGCGAAACGAGCCAATAAAACCCAAATTCAACAACCTCATCTACAAGTCCGGTTACATGGTTCTAATCTGTAAGGATCAAGAGACTGCTGAGTGGTTAAAGAGAATATCCCCATCCATGAAACCCTGGGAAGGTGCAGAGCTGATGGCAATGGACGAAGTGGCGATTCCACGTCCAGAGATGATCCGAGCATTCTTCCCACAAAGCTCCAGCTATGATGACGACCGAATAAAGGCTCTCATAGAAAGCCAAAATGACATCACAACAACTAATTGGCGTATTGTGAAACGATCCATTCTGAAAGATATTCATGTTGAATGGATCTTCACAGTAGAAAGTGCGTCGATGGAAAAGTTGAAGAAGTCCAAACACACCCTCAACTACCGATTTGGTGAAATCCAACTAAGGAAGATTACAGATCAACCGACTGCCGCTACCGCCAATCCGACTGGAAGGCCGACCCAAGAGCAATCTGAGGAGGCCTCCTGTTCGGGCGAGGTTCGGCTAACTGGAAGGCCGACCCAAGAGAAATCTGAAGAAGCCTCCGGTTCGGGCGAGGTTAGTAAATCTCACCCCAAAAGCACCATAAAAGCTAGTCTGTCCGCCTCTAAAGGAAAAGCTCGAAGCTTACATGCGACCCCCTGCTCTAGTGGTACCTAACCAAAGGTATCTAAACAGGGCAAAGGGGGTGCAAAAAGCGACAGTTTGACCACAGAGGCGAAACTGGCGGGCCAGGTTGCTACAGGGAAGAGAGAAAACCCAAACTGTAATATCAAACGACATCCTGATGATCCGCAACATCCAAAGCCGGACAGTCGTCGTCCGGAAAAAGCGGGAACCCCGGAAATGGCGACTAAAGTTCTGCAAGTGAACCTCCACCATGCTGAGAGCGCCACGGGTGTGCTCTGTCGAGGCTCACCAAAGAGGAATTTAACCGTGGCCCTCATTCAAGAGCCATGGGTCAATAAATCCAGAATACAAGGTATTCCACAACACTCATGTAAGTTGGTATATGATGACAGCCAGCTTTCTCCTAGAGCGGCTATTTTATTACATAACAACTGTAAATACTTTCCAATTTCAGAATTCATAAAAAGGGACATCGTAGCGGTCAGGATGGAGGTACCTTCCGTCAGAGGGCATACTTCCCAGGTGACGTGGACGAAATCCCTCCTCCAGAAATAGCTGCGCTCGTAGCCTACAGCCACCGACACAACATCCCCTTCGTCATAGGGTGCGACGCAAATGCACATCACACCGTATGGGGAAGTACCAATATAAACACCAGAGGTGAGTACCTGTTACAGTTTCTCTCTTCCAAGAACATTGACATTTGTAATGTTGGTGACAAGCCCACGTTTGAAAACTCCATTCGTCAGGAAGTTTTGGACTTGACTCTATGTAGTCGGTCTATCTCTGATAGAATAAAAAACTGGCATGTTTCTGAAGAAATATCAATGTCAGACCATAAACACATCATCTTCGAATGGGAAGGGGGTCTAACGATAGAAAAAACGTTCAAAGATCATTAGAAAACTGATTGGGAATCCTACTCAGCTATCCTACGATCCGAAGAGTACATCATAGAAAGTCACATCAAGTCCATAACACAATTGGAAGATGCGTCCAAATCCATTAAAACAAAATCCTTAACGCCTACCAAGAGAGCTGTCCAACTAAATCAACTAGTTCAGTAGAGACGTTCCATGGTGGAATAAAACTCTTGAGAAGCATAGGAAAACTGCGCGTAGGGAGTTCAACCGTGCTAAGCGAACCGGCGATTGGAGCCTATACAGAAAGGCCCTGACGAACTACAACAAAGAAATAAGGTCAGCCAAACGGAAATCGTGGATTCTAATGTGTGAAAGCATAGAGAATACACCCGTAGTGGCCAGACTCCAAAAAACTCTTTCAAAAGACCACTCCAATGGTGTGGGTAGCCTCCGAAAGACGGATGGTTCGCTCACTGTAGAGCCTAGCGATACCCGACTAGAAGAGCATAACAAAAATTGAACTCAATTTTAACATATTGTGATATTTATAACTTATTTTGATACAATTTTGTTCTCAGTAGCCATTATCTTTCAAATGTTGTAACAGGATTATATCATAATATGATTTGAAAAATGCTTAACACAGAATTGCCCAACAGTAGGTAATTAAAATAGATGTAGCAAAGTCTCCCAGCCATAGATATCACAACGCTGATGTAATTTGAAAAGGTTGCCTTATTTGTAATGTTGTTAATTTCGTGTGCTCGAAAAATATTCTTGTTCAAACAAAAACAAAAAACTATGATTGTTGATCACAACCTGGAGACCCGACTAGAAGAGCATAACAAAAATTGAACTCAATTTTAACATATTGTGATATTTATAACTTATTTTGATACAATTTTGTTCTCAGCAGCCATTATCTTTCAAATGTTGTAACAGGATTATATCATAATATGATTTGAAAAATGCTTAACACAGAATTGCCCAACAGTAGGTAATTAAAATAGATGTAGCAAAGTCTCCCAGCCATAGATATCACAACGCTGATGTAATTTGAAAAGGTTGCCTTATTTGTAATGTTGTTAATTTAGTGTGCTCGAAAAATATTCTTGTTCAAACAAAAACAAAAAACTATGATTGTTGATCACAACCTGGAGACCTATCACGACCTGTAAAAATTCCAACTGCACAGAAACAATATATTTTGTATCTGATTCTGTTATAAATTTCTAACAAAATATGTTATTTTTATGATAAAATTGTAACAAAATTTGATAGTTTTTTGTTTCCAGTAGTGTAGTTTTGATAGAAATTTAGATATTTTAACAACATCCTGCACCATGTTTCTAACAAATTTTGTTATAAAAATTTAGTGTAACATAATAACATAGGATGATATAATTTTGATATGACCTTCTAGTCGGGTACACTGAGCGAATTGTTAAAGATCCACTTCCCTGATTCAATCCCTGAGTCGAGCATCGGCGACCAAGGCACTGGAATTGCTGTCTCAGATCCACAAGAGATCCAATCATGGGTTTCTGGATCTAAAAAAGACGCAATAAAGGTTGCAAAGGAAGCTTTCACTCGGGCCAGGGTTGAGAGGGCTGTGAGATCTTTCGAGCCATTTAAGGATGGAATATTCCCAGCGTTGATCCAAAAAGAGGAGAAAACACTGGTTCCACCCTTGGTTGAGATTTTTAAGGCGAGTCTGATTTTGGGACACATACCTAACGATTGGCGTCAAATCCGGGCTGTCTTCATTCCGAAGGCAGGCAAGAGAGATAAAACCAACCCCAAAGCATTCAGGCCGATAAGTTTATCCTCTGTAATGCTCAAAATTATGGAAAAGGTACTATGCGAGTACATAAATCACAAATTTATGAAAGCAATGCCTTTGTCAAAAAACCAATTCGCTTATCAAAGTGGAAAATCTACGATCTCGGCACTACATACGGTAGATCAAAAAATCGAAAAAAACACTTAATGCAAAATAAATTGCTCTTGTAGCATTTCTTGATATTGAGGCGCATTCGATAACGCTTCTTATTCGTCTATAGGGTCAGCAATGTTGAGGAGAAAATTCGACCCATGCATTGTTACCTGGGTACATGCTATGCTAGCTAATCGGAAAATCTCCTCTGAGCTTAGCGGTTCATACATCACTGTTAAAGCAACAAGGGGGTGTCCGCAAGGCGGAGTGCTTTCTCCTTTGTTGTGATCACTGGTGGTGGATGAGCTTCTAGACAGCTTAGAGAGAAGAGGCTTCGAAGTGGTTGGATATGCTGATGACGTTGTCATTATTGTACGAGGCAAATTCGAAAGTGTTATCGTGGAAAGAATGCAATCTGCCCTAAATCACACTTTTTCCTTGTGTCAAAAGTATCAACTAGGCATAAATCCTACAAAAACTTCCATTATCCCTTTCACCAAACGGAGAAAGGTACAACTGAAACCCCTTTTCTTGAATCAAACACAATTAGTTTATTCGAGTGAAGTAAAATATCTAGGTGTCATACTCGACGTTGAATTTGCCATAAATCCCGCAATAGGAACTTGTAGTGACTGGATGGAAACGGTAGTCAATTATGACTTACCTTACGAGGTGTTCATTCCTTCCCGCCAGGAGTGGGAAGGAGGTGGACCCAGCGTTCCAACAGGCTCTATAAATTTCTTCACAGATGGTTCGAAAATGAATAATCATCTGACAGGATCCGGAATCTATGGCCCCTAACAAAATTTCTGTCCACTTAGGACAGTGGCACACAATATTTCAGGCGGAAATATATATGCAATATTAGAATGCGTGTTATTAATGCCTGAGGAGAAAGTATAGATTTGCAAAAATATGTATTTTCTCTGACAGCCAAGCGGCACATAAGTCGCTTAATAACTACATTGTAACTCAAAGCTAGTGTGGGAATGCATTCTGGCTTTGAAAAACTTATCCATACGCAATCGAGTCTACCTATATTGGATCCCAGGACATACGGGTCTAGAGGGAAACGAGATTGCTGATGAGCTAGCCAGGAATGGATCTAATGAAAGGTTCATTGGCCCTGAGCCCTTCTGCGGGATCTCAGACTGCTCTGTAAAATGGAACTGAACAAATATATGGTCAGTCAAATCACATCAAACTGGAATGCACTTCCCCATACGAGCCAATCCAAAAGGCTCGTAACGATTAACCCCAAGAAAACCCAACAACTATTAGGTCTCAACAAAAGGGATCTCAACATCTACACCGGTCTAATAACTGGACACTGCCCTGCAGATACCATCTACAAAAGATCGGAGCAATCCAAACCTCAAATTGCCGCTTCTGTGACGAGGAGAGAGAAACATCAGAACACATCCTCTGCTATTGCAGTGCACTCACCCAACGTAGGTTCAAAGTTCTCAGCAAGCCCTTTTAGGGCCTGCTGACATATGGATCTTATCCCCCAAGGACGTGGTTGGCTTCATAAAGCTAGTCTCGCCAGAATGGGGGAGTCACATACTGTAACTCAGGATCTCTATTCATCAATAATAGATGGTCTTGAGTTCAGTCGATACCAAGGTATCTCAGTGACAAACATGTTACTGAGCTAACTTGCGTATTTCACAGCAAAAGGGTATATCACAATAGTCCTAAAATCTGGACGCAGTGATCTTCACCCGACAAACGAGAAAAAAAAATGGCGGATCGAATATCTCTGCCACTTCCAGCTGCTGCGTGTATTCTTGGGCTAGTCTACCGTCTTGTAGCCGCCCAATGTTAAGCCGCGGCGTCCGACTTCGACGCGTGTTGTACACCGTCGAGAGTTTTGAGCGCAGGCATACTGCAACGGGGTAGTGGTCGGATTCAAAATTCGCACTGCGGTAAGTGCGGACGTTCGTGATGTCAGAGAAGAATTTACCGTCTATTAGAACGTGGTCGATTTGGTTTTCCGTTTATTGGTTAGATGATTTCCATGTGGCCTTGTGGATATTTTTGCTGGGAAAGAAGGTGCTTCGGACTACCATTCCGCCGGAGGCTGCGAAGTTTATGCATCGTTGGCCGTTGTCAATTGATACGGTGTGCAGACTATCCGGTCTGATGACCGGTCTATACATTTCCTCCCGTCCTACCTGTGCGTTCATGTCACCGATGACGATTTCGACATCCCGCAGTGGGCATCCATCATATGTCTGCTCTAGCTGTGCGTAGAACGCTTCTTTCTCGTCGTCGGGTCTCCCTTCGTGTGGGCAGTGCAGGTTGATGATGCTATAGTTGAAGAAACGGCCTTTAATCCTCAGCTGACGATATCGATATTGTGAGGGTGAGATATATTAGGAATTGGGTAATAGACTTTTAGAGTTCATTGATGACAGACATGCAAATGTCGTATAACGGTTTGGTTGCCAATACCGACCAGTGAATAGCAGGCCATGACTTTGATTCTTTTTCCTCGCGGGACAACGAACGGAGTAGCACGCGCGATAAGACAGCACACCCCGTGACGGATAGCTCGTTCGGCAGAACTGGGCCACACATTTGGCGATCCTGCCAGGTTGTTCCTGGTTGGAAATAATTGTTTTGTAAGTATTGGGGCGTGATTGGGACATTTTTCATCGGTTTTCGACTTGTGATGTAAAAGACGCTCTGGAAGAGCGTCATATTGATAAATTTGCTCATCGGTTTCGACTCGTAGTGTCGAAGACGCTCTGGAAGAGCGTCGGATTAAATGATTTGCACATCGGTTAAGACTTGTGATGCTCAAACTTGCTCATCGGTTTGGACTTGTAGTGTCGAAGACGCTCTGGAAGAGCGTCGGATTAAATGATTTACAAATCGATTTCGACTTGTGATGTCGAAGACGCTCTGAAGAGTGTCGAATTAAATGATTTGCACATCGGTTTCGACTTGTGATGTCGAAGACGCTCTGGAAGAGCGTCGGATTGATAAATTTGCTCATCGGTTTCGATTTGATATGTCGAAGACGCTCTGGAAGAGCGTCGGATTAAATGATTTGCACATCGGTTTCGACTTGTGATGTCGAAGACGCTCTGGAAAAGCGTCGGATTGATAAATTTGCTCATCGGTTTCGACTTGTGATGTCGAAGATGCTTTGGAAGAGCGTCGGATTAAATGATTTGCTCATCGGTTTCGATTTGTTATGTCGAAGACGCTCTGGAAGAGGGTCGGATTAAATGATTTGCACATCGGTTTCGACTTGTGATGTCGAAGACGCTCTGGAAGAGCGTCGGATTGATAAATTTGCTCATCGGTTTCGATTTGTTATGTCGAAGACGCTTTGGAAGAGCGTCGGATTAAATGATTTGCACATCGGTTTAGATTTGTGATGCTCAAACTTGCTCATCGGTTTGGACTTGTAGTGTCGAAGACGCTCTGGAAGAGCGTCGGATTAAATGATTTGCAAATCGATTTCGACTTGTGATGTTGAAGACGCTCTGAAGAGTGTCGAATTAAATGATTTGCACATCGGTTTCGACTTGTGATGTCGAAGACGCTCTGGAAGAGCGTCGGATTAAATGATTTGCACATCGGTTTCGACTTGTGATGTCGAAGACGCTTTGGAAGAGCGTCGGATTAAATGATTTGCACATCGGTTTCGACTTGTGATGTCGAAGACGCTCTGGAAGAGCGTCGGATTGATAAATTTGCTCATTGGTTTCGATTTGTTATGTCGAAGACGCTCTGGAAGAGGGTCGGATTAAATGATTTGCACATCGGTTTCGACTTGTGATGTCGAAGACGCTTTGGAAGAGCGTCGGATTAAATGATTTGCACATCGGTTTCGACTTGTGATGTCGAAGACGCTTTGGAAGAGCGTCGGATTAAATGATTTGCTCATCGGTTTCGACTTGTTATGTCGAAGACGCTCTGGAAGAGCGTCGGATTAAATGATTTGCACATCGGTTTCGACTTGTGATGTCGAAGACGCTTTGGAAGAGCGTCGGATTGATAAATTTGCTCATCGGTTTCGATTTGTTATGTCGAAGACGCTTTGGAAGAGCGTCGGATTAAATGATTTGCACATCGGTTTAGATTGGTGATGCTCAAACTTGCTCATCGGTTTCGACTTGTAGTGTCGAAGACGCTCTGGAAGATTGTCGGATTAATTGATCTGCACATCGGGTTCGACTTGTGATGTCGAAGACGCTCTGGAAGTTGTCGGTTTGAATTATTTGTATATCGGATTCGATTTGTGATGTCGAAGACACTGTAGGAAGCGTCGGAATGAATGATTTGCTAATCGGTTTGGACTTGTAGTGTCGAAGACGCTCTGGAAGAGCGTTCGATTAAATAATATGCACATCGGTTTCGACTGCTGATGTCGAAGACGCTGGTTTGACAAATGTGTTGTTTCTCAACGGTTTCGACTTTAAAAAGTTGAAGGCGCTCTGGAAGAGCGCCAGCATAAATGATTTGTTTTCTCATCGGTTACGACATGTGATGTGGAAGCTGCTGTGGTAGAGCGCTGGATTGAATGTTTTGGCTTGTGACTTCGCAGACGCTCTCGAAGAACGCCGAAAAAAGTTATTTGTTTTCTCATTGGTTTGACCTACGAGTTGAAATGTCGAAAGAATTCTGGAATAGCGCCGAAACAAATGATTCGTTTTCTCATCGGTTTCCACTTGTAATGTTGAAGGTGCCAGATTGAATGATTTGTTTTTCTTATCGGTTTCGACTAAACATGATTTGTTTTCGGAATAAATGATTTGTTCTCCCATCGGTTTTCTGCTTGTGTTGTCGAAGGTGCTCTGGAAGAGTATCGGATTGTTGCAGCTTTTGATGGTGAAGGTTGGGTAGAAGAGGGGCGAATTGTTCGCGTCAAAGAAACGTTAATGCAGATCAGCAGATCACAACTATTCAAATTTGAATTTCGAGGGAGATGTGTGAGAGTACCGTACTGATTGGCTTGAGCTTGAAGGGCCAATACAGAGTATGTTTGTAGAGCTACCGATGTTGTTTTGATTTTCCCATTGGAAAGCCATCAAATTGTATTGGATATGGTCTGCCGAATCGAATTCTATTGGTTTTGGATTGCAATGCTGGAAATACTTGCAAAAAAAAAGGAATACAGCAGGAAGATTATGAACCTGAAATAGTTGGAATTTTCAAAATGTTAAAAAAGGCTGGATTAATTTGCTTCGTAAATATGCATTTACGTATATGTATGTGGACTTGGAATTGAAATATTGAATTTGGATTGTTTTTGATATTGGTTTTTAATGAAATATTTGATTTTTGATAATGGGTGAGATTCAAGGTGAGATTACATGATTATTATATTTGAAAGTTGGAATTGACTTGGTTGTAAATATTTAATATTTTTTAGAATCAACTTTTGGTTATAAGCTAGAGATTGTATCTGAAAGATGGAGTTGGATTAGATTATTAGTTGTGAAAATTGGATATGAATATGGAAAAAAATAATACTGATACGAGTTATTTATTACCATGCAATGGCAGGCATAAATAAAACTTTAAATTAATTACTGTGGAAATGCTAAAAAAACACGTAAATAGTAAACCAAGAACTAGTTGCAATGCAGAGCCATGGAAGATGAAGAATATAAAAAAAAACTTGATTATTTTATATGAATGTTTGATTTTGGTATTCCATTATAAAAACGTTCCAATGTTGGTCTTTGATTAAAACTTTGTTCATGGAATGGGAATATTGGATTTGCTTTTTGGGTTCATACATTGGATTTGAGTATCAGATTGGAAAATACTATTAAAATATTTGAATTCCAATTTGAATTAGGAAGTTTTTGAATACAGGAATTGAGTACTGATATCGGATACTGGATTGTAAAATAAGAAAAAAAATGCGACAACTATTTACTTGTTTATGAAAATCCTAAGTCAATGTTTTTTTTTCATTTTTTTTAGTGAGAGAAGAAGGGGAATGTGAGAGTGCGATATATTAGGAATTGGGTAATAGACTTTTAGAGTGCATTGATGACAGACATGCAAATGTCGTATAACGGTTTGGTTGCCAATACCGACCAGTGAATAGCATGCCATGACTTTGCCTCTTTTTCCTCGCGGGACAACGAACGGTGTAGCACGCGCGATAAGACAGCACACCCCGTGACGGATAGCTCGTTCGGCAGAACTGGGCCACACAGATATAATCGGGATTGATCGCGGGATTGAGCGTAATGTGCTGCGAACAATAATCGGTGGTAAACAGGAGAACAGTATCTGGCGGCGTCATGAATCACGAGTTGTACCAGGTGTATAAAGGGCTGGATATTATTTAGCTTATACAACACGGCAAACTACGGTGGGCTGGACATGTTCTTCGTATGCCGGAAGAACGTCTAGCGAAGATAATATTTAGTAGAGAACCCGGAAGAGGCCGTAGGCTTCGTGGAAGGCCACGTACACGATGGCTTTTTGCAGTTAAAGGGGACCTGAGGATGCTCAATGTTCAGGGTGACTGGAAGCGATTGGCCCAGGATCGAGTCCAGTGGAGAAGGATACTCCATTCGGCGTAGGTTTATCGAATAGCTGTAGTCCATCAAGTATCAAGTAAGTAAGAATGTTTTGGCGATGCTCATTTTTTTGTCATAAAGGTCCCCCACAAACATTTTATGTAGTTTAGTCGAGCGGTCGTGTCTTGTACATAACACCTAAACTTAAATGCATGGTATTTTCTAGTAATCTACTCTACACGATCCCTACAGTTTGGAAAATCACAAAGCGCATAGATGCCTGGAAGACCGCTGGAAAATGAATTGTGAATTCGAAAATCACAAAGCGCGTCTGAAAGACCGCTGAAAAATGTTTTGTGCCCATTCAATTGGAAATTTTGTTAAATATCTTGGCTGTGCATATGCGCAGCACATGTTTCAAACTGGAAAAAATGAAATGAAATTTGCGAAAAAGAACCCACGTGTCTTGGAGGGACTCGAAACCGTGTGCTCAAACGACCAATGACGGTGGAAGACCAACACTTGATCTGATGGTTTTTCCACAAACGTGACGCAAAGTGATATTGTTGTGTAGGGGTTATCACGCCTATCTAGAGCGTAGGAGATTGAGTGTTCGAGTCCCTCCAAGACACGTGGGCTCTTTTTCGCAAATTTCATATCAGTTTGTCCATTTCGAAAGATGTGCCGTGCATATGCACAGCCAAGATATTTAACAAAAAAATGTGGTTTGGAACACCACAATACGCGTCTGGGAGACTACCGAGAAAAGGGTTGATTATCTAGAAAATTCCAAGGTGAGTTCTGGAAGCATTGATTTTGGATAATATAAACTTAATCTAGCTCTAACAAAATCAGGGAGTTATGGAGAACTATCGTGCTTAGTAGTCATAGCGGAATTACCCGTTGGATCAGATATACAAAATTCACGATGTTGAAGAACGTTTTCAGCTTTCTCAAAGCTATTAGTTTAGAGTAATTGTAGTACCTGGTTAACATAAGTCTAAAATTTAAGTATGATATCGCATTCAAGTATGAAATCTCTGCGAAATTTTAAATTAATATCATTTTCCAGCATCGATATGTTGAAAGTCAGCTTGATGGAGTTACTATACACGAGGATGGTCGTTGGATTACGTGGACGAAATAAGATATTTAGATTATTGCTGCAATGTTTCCTGAGAGATCAATACCATAACAGTAGGTACCAATTTAGTTTAAAATTTATTGAGTAAATTGCACCTTGTTAGACTCCTGAGCGAAAATTATTCGCTCAGTAACGATCCCTCATCATACAAAAAACACCCGCATGCTTCGATATTTTATAACAATTGCTTTGTAAATGTTTTGATCATTTTGTAAATATTTGCTTGTCATATTACGTCGACTTGCGTTTCTGCGAACAATTCGTTATCGGATATTGATTTGGATAAGCAAGTTCCAAAGGGGATAATAGCCTTATACTAATGACACACTGGTGGTATAAGTACCATGGTACAAGAATCTTGAAATGAGTACCATACCAATTATTGTCTTTATTAAAGATAGTCTTGGAATAATTTTCTTGACCTCTTGTACCATGGTACAAGTACCACAGGTGTGTCCTTAGTATTATACACCGCGTATAGGTAAGTGTTCAAAAACAGCTCCCGACTAGAAGGTCATATCAAAATTATATCAACCTATATTATTATGTTATACTAAATTTTTATAACAAAATTTGATAGAAACATGGTTCAGAATGTTGTTAAAATATCTAAATTTCTATCAAAAACTACACTACTGGAAACAAAAAAACTATCAAATTTTGTTACAACTTTATCATAAAAATAACATATTTTGATAGAAATTTATAACAAAATCAGATACAAAATATATTGTTTCTGTGCAGTTACAGGTCGTGATAGGTCTCCAGATTGTGATCAACAATCAGAAATTTTTGTTTTTGTTCGAACAAGAATATTGTTCGAGAACATGAAACTAACAACGTTACAAATAAGGCAACCTTCTTAAATTATATCAGCGTTGTGATATCTATGGCTGGGAGACTTTGCTACATCTATTTTAATTGCCTACTGTTGGGCAATTCGATGTTAGGTATTTTTCAAATCATATTATGATATAATCCTGTTACAACATTTGAAAGATAATGGCTACTGAGAACAAAATTGTATCAAAATAAGGTATAAATATCACAATATGTTAAAATTGTGTTCAGTTTTTGTTATGCTCTTCTGGTCGGGTATGCTTCTAGTTTCTAACTTCTTCTATCTATTAACACATGCGCACTGAGAAGAAACGGAAAGCGAGATGGAGATGAAACGGAAGCGAAGTCAATCGCATGGCTCTGTGGATCAGGAAACGGAAAAAAATCTTCGGTTCGCTGATCCCAACGAATACGGTAATGTAGATGTTGTCGAGGACTGGAACGCAGAAGAAATAAATTCAATCTCTGACCGTGATGACGCTGATTCGATTGAGAATAACTCTGAAAATTGCGGCTATGCCCAATCAAAACTTCCTGATGGTTTGTACGGTTGTTGGCTCCTCGTTGCGGTCCGAGAGTTCAAGGGTCAAAGCTCAGGAAAAGATGCAGGTAAATGGGAGTTTCTGGGAATACTCAAGGAGTTTGTGAAAAACTGTTGTCTATTGTCCCCACACTTTTTCAAACGTGAAATTGTTTTAATATCGATGAATGTGGAGTTGCCCAGCCATCGAGGGTGCCAAATTGCAACCGGATGAAGAAGATTTCGGTCGCTTCGCATTATTCAACGATAAATCCTGCCATAGGACGTACACTCTGGATAAAGTTACGACAACAATATTACAGAACTGGAGGAACAAGGAGATACATCTTCTGTTGCACGTGTACTCATTGTCCGTGAATAGCAAGGCGGTTCACAAAGCAGTAAAGGACACTCTTTTGGAACCCGAGGAACGCGACAGAGCTGGTGCTGCATCTAACAGAACGGTTGGTCTGTTAGCTGAAAAGCTTCGGGAAAAGCATGGAGCTCATTGGCATGCGGTAGATATTGCTTGGATGATGTGGGCTAACTCAACTTCTTCTTCGGATCCGTGTGGACACGAAAGCTTAGTAAATGAAGGTCCATCATCCCATTTAATCAAACTTTTTACAGCGAAAGAGCTACCACAATTGAGACAAGTTCGGCAAAACTTCTCAGTTGCTCATAACGTTAAAGCAGGTTACCACGATGAAATCGTTTTCATAAGAGACACATTCAACAGTCTTGAAAAGACAGTTGAAAGTTTGAATTCCCAAAATGAAGCTTTTGAAGAGAAACATAGAAGCATTGGAAGCACGAGATCGTCTTGGTGAATCTTTTCTTTCAGCAGCGGAACAAGCAGTTACATTCAGCGAGTCAGATTTTAGTGTTTCTTTAATTGAAAATATTAGTAATGTTGAAGATGTAGATCATAGAGAATGAAATTATTATACTTTACATGAATTAATTACACAAATAATAATAATATTGAATTTCATTTAGTGTTTTATTTATTCTAGTTAGAAAATAACTCCATTATTGTTCAAAACCAAGTTTGATTATATCACATTCCAATCCAATACTAGGGTCAAACCTTCCTCCTCTAATATAGCCACATTTCTTGAATAAGTTATTCATGGAATAGTTTGCGAATTCTGTCAATACTTCCGTGACAGCTAGATCGATACATGTTTTCTGATTCTCTTGATAGAATCTCTTGAATCTCCTTTTGATTAACCCAAATACGTACTCAATTGGGTTGAAAAAAGGGCAGTAGGGTGGAAGAAACACAGTGTATATTCCTAATGATCGTAAATAGCAAACTATCGCCGCATCACAATGGATCTTTGCGCCGTCAAGAATCCATATGGAATGAAATCCTGGATAACACTGCACCATCTCAGATTTCAAAGCAAACCTTCTACAACATTTGAAGAATTTTATTCTATTAAAAGTTCCTTCTGTAGAAAATGCCTCTAGTAATCCTTCTTGTCCGATAAAGCACAGCAACGACATTCTAGGTTTTCGAACAAACTCCCCTCTGCAAATTAATCGCTTACCCTTTACTCCGTAGCCTCTGGATCTTAGCATAGATTTGTTATCGAAGCTCACTTCGTCTAAGAAGATCAAGTTTTGGTAATCCCATTTCTGTTCGCTCATTTCATTTGCAAATCGTACAATTTCTTCGCTTCGTATTTGAATGGCTCGCCTTTCAAGAGTTTTCCAGGTGAGCCCTTCTTGATGCAGAATTCGACAAATTGAGGATGCAGAGATGGAAATTCGAAACGTCTTCTCGAAGAAACTTTTGGCTTCATCCAAATACAGAGTTGGTTTCGAATGATATAAATCCACTATCCAAGCCCTTTTATCCGACCCAAACTTTTTCACGTCTCGTTCATATTCTTTCCGAGAGAAAAATCCATTTCGTTCATAAATTGCAATCCAGTTTGAAATTGTTGACTTATGCTTTCTATAAATGATTGAAAGCTTAGCTTTAGACAAGCCAAGGAAATAGTACCCGTAAAGCACATGGTAAGCTGTATTAACAGATGCTCTTTTCTGGGAGACTTGAACCAAGATATTAGCCATCGTTTGAAATCCAACCTTTCGCGGAACACGAATGATTTAATAAATTAGTTTAAAACAATTTAAGTATGAAGTTTGTTACCTGTAAAAGGACAAGATGTTTTGAGATATTTCGTATGTAAATAATATGATAAGCAATCAGATTATCCATGGATAATACGTGATACTTGATGGGCTACAGCTCTTCGATGAACCTACGCCGAATGGAGTATCCTTCTCCACTGGACTCGATCCTGGGCCAATCGCTTCCAGTCGCCCTGAACATTGAGCGCCCTCAGGTCCTCTTCAACTGCAAAAAGCCATCGTGTACGCGGCCTTCCACGAAGCCTGCGGCCTCTTCCGGGTTCTCTACTAAATATTATCTTCGCTTGTCGTTCTTCCGGCATACGAACAACGTGACCAGCCCACCGTAGTCTGCCGTGTTGTATAAGCTTTAATAATATCCAGCCCTTTATATACCTGGTACAATTCGTGATTCATGCGGACGCCACCAGATACCGTTCTCCTGTTTACCGCCGAGTATTGTCACGGCAGCACTTTACGCTCAAACACCTGAGAGCTCTCCGATCAGCCTCCTTTAACGTCCATGTCTCATGGCCGTATAAAGCCACCGGAAGAATCAGAGTAGTATACAGCGCGAGTTTTGTTTTCGTTTGCAGACTACGGGACTTAAGCTGGTTACGAGTCCGTAATAAGCCCCATTTGCAGCTGCAATATGCCTTTTTCACCTCGCGGGTAACATCATTATCGCACGTCACTAATGTTCCAAGATACACAAATTCTTCTACCACTTCAAATTTTTCACCATCCAGCACTATTTCGCTACCACCACCACTAATGAACCCACGTTGATTGCCAGCGACCATGTACTTCGTTTTGCTGGTATTGATCGTGAGTCCAATCCTCGCTGTCTACCTCTTAAAAGGCGCAAAAGCCTCTTCCACGGCACGGCGATCAATTCCGATAATATCGATATCGTCCGCAAATCCCAGGAGCATATACGATTTTGTGATAATGGTACCGCTTCTTTGCACACCAGCTCTCCTAATCGCTCCCTCGAGCGCTATATTGAACAGTAGGTTCGAGAGTGCATCACCCTGCTTTAATCCATCTAAGGTAACAAATGACGTCGATATTTCATCCGCAACCCTTACACTTGATTTCGATCCGTTCAACGTTATACGAATCAGCCGTGTCAGTTTCGCCGGAAAACCATGTTCAAGCATAATTTGCCATAATTCATTCCGTTTCACTGAATCGTACGCCGCCTTAAAATCAATAAACAGATGATGTGTCTGCAAGTTGTAATCCCGGAATTTATCAAGGATTTGTCTCAGGGTAAACATTTGATCATATCATATTCGTAAACATATTCGCCGACGAAGGACTCTTCAAGCGGTCTCAATCTGTTGAACAGAATACGGGACATAATTTTGTACGCCGAATTAATTTATTTATTATTATTTGTTTTCTTCATCTAACTTGACGTCTTAATGAAGTTTGATGGGGGGAAAAGCCGGCTTGAGGTGGCCAACTGTAGCCTTCCTCAAACAGGCATAAAAACCCCATTTCTTTTCCAGATTTACATATAAACAATACAAACTTAAAAAATAATTAAAATTAATAGTCAGATGTCTAAAATAATTGTATGAAATAAAAAACAAAACTACAATACTAAGTTTACACGGCTTAACTGATTAGCGAAACTAGTTATAGGTATATTGAAGTCAGAAGTGTTCAAATACCTCGTTGAAGCGCAGTGCCATAATCCGAATTGGGTCGTGTTGACCATAGCGACTGTTGCGCGGTTGCAGATATAAGAAATCTCGTCGTCGTAGAGCACGCTCCAGAACGTATATATTCATATCAGAAAGTAGCGCAGGGGAATCTATTTCATTTATAAGCACTTTTGCAACAAAAACCGCTTGCATCATTGTTCTCCGCTTTTCTAGCGTGTCGATTCCGAGCAGCATACATCGATTCTCGTATGGTGGAAGATTTCGCGCGTCACGCCAAGGTATAAATTACGTAAAGCAATACGAACAAACTTCCGTTGAATAGCCTCAATTCTCTCGATCCATGTCCTATTATAAGGACACCAAACCACAGCCGAAGATTCCAAGATTGAACGCACCAATGCACAGTAGAGGGATTTTAAACAGAGAGGGTCGTTAAATCCGTCAGCCATCCTTAAAATGAAACCTAGCTGTCTGTTAGCTTTAGCAATCGTGCACTCTAAATGCGAACGAAATGTTAGTTTGGTGTCCAGAATTACGCCGAGATCTGTCACTTCATTTAGCCGTTCCAGTTGTTGACCGCAGAGGGTGTATGTGTAATTATACGGATGATTACTTCTACTGAAAGATATCGTGCTGCATTTTCGACACACAAAACAAGGCAGTTTCGCTTGCTCCAATCTTCGAAACAATCCAGTAGCTTCTGTAGCGCTACGCAGTCTTCCATACTCAGAAATAATCATGTAAAATTTCATATCGTCAGCGTAGCATATTCGATGTCCAGTTGGCACTACATACATCACATCATTTACGAATAATGAAAATAGAAGTGGCCCTAAGTTACTACCTTGGGGAACACCAGAGGGAACGACGAAACTGTCCGAATTTGAGCAGCCTATTCTTACTTTCATGGGCCTTCCGGATAGATAAGATCTCAACCAGCGAACGATCGCGGAAGACACTCCTAACCTTTCGAGCATGTTTACAAGAATTTCATGATTGACACGATCAAACGCAGCCTTGAAGTCTGTGTATATAGCATCGACTTGCAAGCCGGCGTCCATGGAACGAATGCAAATAGAGGAGTACTCGACCAGGTTTGTATTGACGGATCTTTTCGGATAGAATCCGTGTTGGGCACTAGATATAATTTTTGCAGGATTCGAATAGTGCATTGTTTACGACAATTTCGAACACTTTAGAGCAGGCACACAGTGATGTGATTCCTCTGTAGTTGGCAATACTGCATTTATCGCCTTTCTTGTAGATCGGAGACATGAAAGATACCTTCCAGTTAGTCGGAAATACTCCTAGTCGTAATGAAATGTTGAAAAGTTTTACAAGCGGGGTGAGGAGCGTTATTGAGCACTTTTTCAACACAGCGGATGGAATCCCGTCTGGTCCAGACGATAAGGAGTATTTCAGTTTGCGTAACGCGCATTGCACCTGCTCATCAGATATTACATCTAGATGGAAATCAAAACTATTTGCTGGAGCGTCTTGTATTGCTGCATCTATTTGGGAGGCTGAAACTTGCATACTCGAAAAAGCACTTTTGAAGTGTTCAGCGAACAATTCGCATTTGCTCTTTGAGGGTTATTCCTCGGTAATTGGCGCACTCCAGTCTGTGCCCTTTCTTAAAGAGAGGGCAAATGAGGCCGTCCAACCAGCTAGCAGGCATTTCCTCGTCTTCCCATATTTTCGACATAATATGGTGCAGAACTTCATAAAGCTGCTCACTGCCATGTTTGAGAAGTTCAGCCGGGAGCTGGTCCTTCCCGCAGCCTTATTGTTTTTCAGCTCTTTGACAACTTTAACCTCATCTAGTGTAGGTGACTCCATAGCTTGTCCACCGTCGCTAATATTTATTCTGTTCTCCGATGCACCGTCACTTCCTCCATTCAACAAAGTCTCGAAGTGTTGCTTCCACCTGGCAGCCACTTCAGTTTTATCTGTCAGCAAATTCCCTTGTTGGTCGTTGCATTATGACGGAGATGGCGCTGTCTTTCTCCGCACGCCATTGACAGACTCTTAAAACCTCCGCATATCGTTCTGCTCCATTTTTTCCTGCGCCTCACTAATCACTTGTTCTTCGTACTCTTTTTTCTTCCTGCGGTGGGTTCGTTTTGGATAATATGATTGAGGAAAAATGATCAGTCAGCAATGATTTTCGCAGTAGTCTAAAAATTCATAGCACAAGCAATAAACGGTACAATCTATTAACTTCCATATCGTTGTTACTACATTACTACGGTATAGTTTTCAAAAATTATCACAGTAGGTAACTAACTTATTCGATTATTTTACCTGTGGCTACTGAGGCTAAAAATAACATTCTTCTTCTCTTATATATAAAAATGAAATGGTCTGTGTTCGTATCCGCATAACTCGAAAACGGCTGGATGGATTTTTTTCATTTCTTCAGCAGAAACATTCGTTATAGTTTCCGACGGGTTTATATGATATTTCCTCAGTCGAAAATCTTTAGTAAAGTTGTTTAAATCGTGAAAAACTAAAATTAAGAATCGTATGAAACTTTCGCTTGGGCAGTGTACAACGCGCATTTTCGCCTACTATGCAGGACAACGTCTGCCGGGTCGACTAGTTAGAATATATTTTTGAGGAAAAATGTAACAAATATGAATCCATCGTATAAACTCATATAAAAACTTGAGAAATCATTACATATTGTGACAAAATAACTGTTATACATGGTTTAAAATAGATCCCCTTTGCAAACCTAGACCGTCGAAAACGAACACATCCGAAACACGCATGTACGCGGTGAACATAAAAGCATACCAAACATCTGGACGTCGTCCGTCAGTGTCAGTATATATGCAGTGTCGACACGCAGACGACAACGTCGCTCGCTCGCTTTTGCTGTTTATCTTATCAAGTTTCAGTATTTCGGTAGAATTTATTCGTATATGCTATCGTCACTACCTACAGCCTTCTGCCGAATCAGTTGATAACGTGCCTGGTTAGACAGAAGCCACTACGCGCTAAACTTTCAAGTATTTGGGGACACTTGCAGACTAACAAGGAAACCGAAATGGCAGCAAATGATGCACCCGTATTGCAATCCTGTATTCCACATCCTATTGAAGAAGGGCGCCTGCTGGATGTAGTTGAGAAAGCCAAGGATTGGGCCATCATGCACGGAGCTGCTATGCGGTCCAAGACCAGTTTCAGCCCGGATGCCCTTCAGGTAAGATTTCATATATCTGTCTATTTACATTCGATGTTTTGCATTGCATCGTTGTTGGGATGTTATATAATTGTATATATTAGCCGGCAAACTATGGGCTAAACGTCATAAAACTGTACAGCATGCTGCTTCAAACTATGTTTAATCTCACATTCACCTACAGTTCTGATCGTACCAAAATGCATTGTCATGATTACAAGCAATTTGATTAAAAATGGATATATGTCTACTCTTATCTTTTCTAGTTTGCCCCGTTTATCTTGGACACCGATCGGTAATAGCTTCCGTTCAGTTGCGTATTGCTAACATTTTTTTAGTATTCCATAAATGTTATAAATGCTTGTGAGTGTGAGAAGGATGATATTTGTATGTGCGGTCAATAATGTGAACTTGAATGAAAACCATTTCCCCAATTTGCTTTCTCCTTATATTTGTTCCCAAAATCCGATCCGTGTGGAAGATCCGGATCATTAGACTGAATGATTCAGTTCTGATCCGTTCAACAAAGTGATCCGTTTTATCCATCTCTAGCTCGCGACACGTTGCATTCGACGGCGAAACTTATCCCGTTGGTTTTTGGATATTTAAAATCTTCCTGATCGCACACTTCACTATTTTCCGGGCACTTCAAAACCGATTTGCTACAGAAATGGAATTCGACAGAATCCTGTCTTATTGTTAACGTTTGAGTATTAGTCTAACAGTAACAATTTCGATTGATTTTGCGTTGAATTTTTCTCTCACTCCCTCAGAATTTGCTGTGAACGACCACTCTCCCGAATCAATGCTTTTAAACTAACTTTAAAGGGCAAATATTGTTTTATTGTTTCAGTAATCGTCTTATATTGCTTCTTTTTAATTATACGATCGATTCGTATTTTAACTCAGCCGATAGAAAACTAAAGCTGGGGCGATCATCTGGATAAATGTATGTTTTGTAATCTATAAATATTATAATCTCCTCGTTCTTTGAATTACTTCTGATTCTATCGTAACGTAAGTATAGTTCTACTTTTGAAAGTTATACTAGAAGTAATGTATTTACGAGAGCATCGACGTCATGGATTTTTAAGAGGATGCTTCAAAGCCGCCCTGTGGAGACGACATCCACCGCTAAGCTAAATAGACTAAATTTTGTTTTAACAATGAGAATGATTGCCTAATAATAGTCAGCTAATCTGGAACATATATAAGTTAAGTTCGATGTAGCTAATTTAAACCAATGTTACAGAAGGATGCTCATAATCCTTATCGTGACAATGGAATAAAACCATCGAAATCAGAAAGTCTTCTGAAATAATAAAAGATCATTTAACAATCATTAATTTGCATCAAATTGGTTATGATGTATCCTATATTTTATCAAACCTATATTGTATCAACATCTTATAATCAAAACTGCTAAAACCACAACCTTCCACAATACGCTCAATATATTCCACACTGCGGCATTCGTTTGTATAGTGAACAATCAATAATTGACTCTTTATCAGCAAGCTCAAAGTACACAACGGACTGAAACCGTCGATGTGTGATTGTACTCCTCCGTTGTGACGAGTTTGTCGCGTACAATCATCAGGTTTGTGAAGAACTGAACAAATGAATCAACAATTTTTGTACGATGTATGTAGTGATGTCGCAGCGAATAAACAGACACGGTCGCTTGGAACTGTACCAGCCTTCATTCGTTTTGTTAAACGCAAAGAGTAATCGAAGGTCGTTTCTTCGTGGTAGTTTCCGTATCGGACACAACTGCTGTGAAATTAGAAAGGCTGAACAAATGAATAATGGAGAATTGAACACTTCCGAAGCTGCGAATTGAATTAAAATTTTGATGATGGGTTGTGCCTTAGAATGCTTCTGAAAGTTGCTGCTAGAGTTGAAAACCTTATAATAAGAAGTGAAACCATCTTAAACTTGGAGACAATTTCATCAAAACAATATTTTAAATTGTACCGCAAATAATTGGCACTTTTTGCGTAAATTCAGCGAATCTGTGAAATCAGCAGAAACACAATAACTATCGAAGCAATAACCCCAAGGCTGAGTTAGCACATGTAAAACAGTGCGTGGGAATGCTTTTGATGGTATAATTATTACTCAATCTGATCACTGTGCTTTGAGAAATAAAAAAATGTTGAAATTCGATCCATTTATCCAGCGTTGCTGTTCGAACACCATCCATTCACCACACTTCGACAGCCGTGATCGTCTAGTGGTTAGGACCCTACGTTGTGGCCGTAGTAACGGGTTCGAATCCTGGTCACGGCAGTGTTACAAGTTCACTGTCACGGCGAAGTGATATCATTTTTTCACAATCAACGGCATCGAAATAGGTAGGTCTGATTTCGAATGATTCCCGTGCGTTTTCTATTGCCAATCACGTTAGTTCACTTGTTGAATCGCGAGACAGGTCGCTGACAGGGCGTTTGGCAACCGGGGAGAACAAAAACTCATAAGTAATCGCTAGACCGGGCGAATCGTGAGAAGAAATATGCGGTCGGATGGTCGATGTCGTTTAAGAAATGCCATAACTCAGATACTCGTTCTGGCGCTGGCTTTGCCGAGGCGATTGTGGGAAAAACGATTGCGGATTTCTTCCAGTTCCGGTGCAGAAGTTCGCTCGGATGGGATCTAGCGCTGGTGAAGGGAAAACCTTTTCTTTTGGTATGGGCCATCGAGGATTTTCCTGGTCGTCTTCCATCGGTCGGAAGGTGTTGAGAAAAGTTTTATAGAGTTCACACAGTCGTTGGTCTTGGTGGCTTTAAATTCGATTAGTTTTGTCGTTTGTCGGAGCTGCTCGAGGTGGGTTTGGTTTCGGCCCCATGGAAGGGTTTAATGATTTATTTGTGCGATAAGTAATGGAGTCACAACAAAGTTAGAAAGTCAAACTGTGGAGACAGTTAATTTATGGAGTGTAATTCTCTTATATGTTCGATATTGTTCAAGATGTTAGATAAAACCCAACGACTTGCTCCAATTTCTACTACTCTTATCTCGAACACATCCACCTTACTGTAATTCTAGTCCGCCACGCGTCAAACAAACAACCGCTCTGATGAGAAGCTAAAACTTTTCCAATAATATTCAATCAGCCTCGAGAGGCTCGGCTTCACTTATTAGACTCATTGCGTACCCACTTCCATAGTCCCCAGTAAATCACATTAAAGCCTCTGGCCCAATCGACACCCATCTCCATCATCGAGACAAACCATCACTACCGAAGGCTACGGAAGTTCACGTCGCAGGTCGACCCAAACTCATGTGCTGGAATTACATGCACTTTGACGGGAAGTGGTTCTTCCATGGGAGAAAGCAATTATTCTTTCCCTGGCCAGGGTATTTGAGTAATTGCTCGTGAAACCGTGTAGATACACACCTCTTAACCGTGCCTAGGCACCAGAGAGAATGAACATGTTCGCATATCTACGCATCCGCATGCTGGTGGACCGGCGGCAGGCAGGCACAGTGCCTAAGCTTGATGAGTAAACATAATTAGATCTTAATTGCTTTCGTAGGGTGGCGAGAAAGCGAACCGAACTCACCTTACTGTATCGAACAACCGACCGGCAAAGTTTGGGGCTTGGGTGATGGGGATATCAAATGAGCTGCACGTCTCCGATAGGGCGGGAAGCCAAGGGATGTGTTCTCCTGATCGAGTTGAGGTCAGTACACGTGTTTTGGTTCGAGGATATGTGTTGATTTTTTAGTTGAGTCAGGTCGGTAAATATCAATTTTTAGAATAATTGTTAACAAATATCACAAGAACAGAAAATATATTTATACTGAAATTTTTTAATATTATATTGAGTTTGTACCAACCAGCGGATGGCAGATTTTAATACAGTTCTGCATAGAACCTTCAGAAACTTATAATAATTGGCATATACAATTTTGGAAGATTTTAATACAATTTCTTTTAAAAACCTTACAGATTTGTATATGCCACTTTTCTAATAATTATAGATCTGTTTTTAGGTGTATGTTTGTTTGTAATAACAGTGAGCACTGAAAGCCACCTCAGAGAATCTTCTAATATTCTCAGAGCAGTAATAAAATTTAAATTAGGAAACTACACTGTGAATATTCTTTATTCAGAAATAAGACAATTCATTTAAAAACAAAGTTATTTGTGGGTTTTTTAAACATTATGAAAACTATCAGAAGATTCTGATCTCCTGAAGCTTAATAATCTAATTATGAGCTATAATAAATCCATGAGCTGTTGTTTCTGCAGACTATTTTATCTGGGATAAGGAATCTGGAAAAGACTATTTTATCTGGGAAAGACAATTTCACAATAAACAATTTCATAAAATTCGGGCTCAAATTAATCTTGTTTCTTATTTAGACAATTCCATATACAGTCTAAGTGGTTTCAATCGGAATCGAGAGGATTCCGATCAGAATCCAAGTCAAATCGAAATACATATAGAAACAAAGGATTCCAGACAAGCCCAGTTAGACATGATGCTGTACTCTGATAAATGGTTATAATTGAATTATAATTAAATCCGGAAAGAGTCCAGGTCTGACCCTTCGATCAGAATTTAAACGATTCGATTGGAATCAAGCGATTCCGATCTGATTTCAGGCATTATCTGATAAAAATATCGTTTGTCTTTAAAAGTGGACAAAAATTGCCGATTTTTCTTCACCCGATTGACGAAACTACTTGAGATCGAAGTAAGCCTTGCGCGCGGTCGGCTGTGTTTGATTTTTTGACAGCGATTTTTGTCTTCGATATCGCAAAGTATTCATTTCGGCTGGTACTACCCCAACGTACCTATATCCTAAGGTAAAGTATTCCGCCAAATGTTTACGTATTGGAAGAAAAGAAAAAAAGCAAAATAGTTATGATAATTCTAAGAATAGTACGCAAATTCAACTTTGGTATGCTTACACTAAAGATGTATACTAATAAGAATTCAGAACTACTAAAAATCACTACGAGCTATACTGCCACTCCCTCGTCTATTAGTCCCATACCGTTTTTTTTCGCATATTGAGATAATAGCCATTGATTTCCAAATCCTTCTTCTATATAAAACTAAAAATATCTAATAAATTGAAACATCATCGGATCATGTTGGAATTTTGCTGAGTTGTTCTTTATTCGATGTTTTACCGTGAAACGATTTAGTTTGATTGAAACATTGTTTAATTTTTGCAATCAGGTCATGTAAATTCTTGGTATTTTTGACTGATGCATGACTTTTGTATTTTTCACTGATGGACACAAAATTTCAATTTTCATTATGATTTGTGGAAGATTAGAAATGAACGCTATTCACTGGTTAACTCAAAAGTGATGAAAAGAAAATGGGACTCTTATGCGAGTGGGGCAATATATCACTCGATATAAAACGTGTGTATTAATTAACTGATTGTGTTTAAATAATTTCGATTAATAAACACCCATGCAGCTGATGCTGAGTTAGATCATTAGTATTATTATATATAATGTCTGGGTCAGGGTCTGGGTACATTTAACTGATTCCATACAATAAATTTAGATGAAGTTATATAAAAAAACATTTTAATGATTTATTATGGCTCACTGTAAGTTCAATATTAAACATAGAATGAGACGTCATATCAGATAAAACTTTCTTCATTTTTTCTGATAAGCTGTCCGTGGAACTTCAAAGGCTTTTCAATCGCTTCACGGATAGCTTCTTTTGTTTTCTTGCTTGAGATTTCTGTTCAGGGTGCTTATACGAATGTACGTTCAAACCGTATGAAATAATTTACTAAATCAGTTGGAATCGAAGAATTTTTTTGAGCGACCTTACTGAAACATTCGCGACACATTCTTCTCCTTCGAAATCGTATTCTTGTGATAGTTTTTGAAAAATAGGTCGATTTTCTAGCTTCTTCAAGCCATTCTTTCGACGGTTTGAATAAGCCACCATGAGAAAGATGATCTACGTAGCTGCTGGGATACGCATAATCATGGTCTAATAAATGATAATGACCAAGCTGCACATATTCATCTTGAGATTTGTAAGTAAACTACCCCATATGGATTTTATCCTTAAATTTTCTGTGCTGCGCTCCTGTGATGTATTCAGCCCATCTTCATCTGTATCAAGTGTTGCTTTCAAAACTTCCAAATCTTCAAGTACGTCAGGCTCATCATCTCGTCATTGTAGGTCGGATCTTGTTCAGGAAGTTCGGTTGGCGATAATTTCAGTGGGCGAAGAATATCCATTATGGCGAACTCCTCGCCGCCTTTGTCCTTCGTAGACTGTCTACTCAGTGGTCCCCAGCATGCTTACTATCAAGGGCCGCATAGCAGTTTCGAACTGTTGAAGCAGGGCACAGTTATTTGCATGATTTGATTTTCATTTCATGTAGATTTTAGTGCTTAATAAATTATTTTGAATATCTATTTCACATTTCAATAAAATTTGTGCGATGAATCTTCTTTCAATAACATACTTGTAAAACATTTTATTCTACGGTTTTATCACCGCAGTTAATACTAAAGATGATAAAAATCTTTTCGCAACAACATGTTTTTAGCATAGTTTGCGGAACATTTTAAGATTCTAAGATTTTGAATTTTGTTGAAGTTATTATTCATTACACATAACAGTAACGATTCCTTAACCTCATTCCATCCGTCAAGGACTTTAAATATGCAAAATGAATGCTGAAATGCATGAAATAAATAAACTGATA
>NC_085139.1:193828479-193866554 GCF_024139115.2 Armigeres subalbatus
AGTTCATTCCCAAGAAAAGAATTGAAAAGCCGAGCTTTACGCTTAACGAGCTGATGCACTAAGCGCACGATGAAGAATTTCTCAAGGAAACATTGAAGAATACAATTATGGTGGATGCTTTACAGGATCTTTATTCAAAATTTATGAAACAGTACTGAAGGAAGGAATCGCTCAGGTATGAAAGCTTTGATTTATCACCCTACAGATCCATCCTCCATCAGAACACTCCCTAACAATTTATTGAAGTACTTATAACATATTCAACCAACTGTGACAGACAGAATCACAAACACTCTAAACTGAACTGACCAACCAACCCAAAAATACCCACTTCGTGTTGTTGATTTAGCCGATTTCGGGACTTTTACGATCCGATTTGATGCTGGAAACAAGGTGCGAGAACTCATGCAAGGTCAGGTGCGCTCGGCCAAGGCCTACTGCTGCTGGAAACAGGTGGAAATTAATTCCATCGCCTCGGGCTTTGGTCATTTGGGACCGGCGAGCAAAGCCATTCAAAGGTTTTATAAGCCTTATCATCTTTATTTTGACGGCTTTTTCTTTAGACTTTCCTCTTACCCCGTACCGTTCAACATGCCCCTCCCGCACAGATTTATCTACGACTATCCCCAAATAGGGGTTTCGGATTACCGTAGTCAATAGAAGTTAGATGTTACAAAACCAATTGATTTTTTTTTATAAAAAAGTTTAAGTAGAAATATTAAATGTAAAATTTAGCTTTGACTAATTAATTGAATAGTTAAGTAAATACGAAAACTAAAGGATGATCCGTAGCCCCACAAATATACCCTATAGGTCCATAAAACTTCATGCTTCCCAAAGGATGCTTTAAAGCATCAACACTTTTCATCATACATACATACATACTCACATTTGCTGATTTAATGCCATTAACGATGCTCCATAATCATATTCATTCACGAGACATTTATATTTTTTATTTCAAGAGGACAAAATAATAAATGTGTGAAATTGACTCCTATCAATATTATTTGCAGTTTGAATCCTTCCTTTTTGTACAAATCTGCTTTTTATTATTTTGTTCGTTGTCCAAATTTTTCAATTGCATGACAAACTTTAATATAATGATGGATGAAACGATAACTATTACTATTAAAGTAGTATTTAGACAAACAGTTGTGGTATATATCTACTAATCTGTGCAGGTTATTTTCACAAATAATTGGATGATTGGTTGTCAATGGACATGTCACATTCATAAACTTCATTAATTTTTCACGAGTCATTCACATTTTCCAGTTGCATGACACTAAGGTATAACATAATACAGTCAAACCTCCATGAGTCGATATTGAAGGGACCATCGACTTATGGAAATATCGAGATGAGGAATAGCAAATCTTTGAAAGCGTTTGGGACCATCACAGTAACCCAGAAAATATTTTTACTATGGCATAATTTGCTTCCTTGAGTCGATATCGAGTCATAGAACATCGACTCATGGAGGTTTGACTGTAATATAATAATATGAAAAATTCTATGATTTATTTTACGTTTCAGATAAAAATACAATTGATCGTACTTTTCTATTACTATCTGCAGGTTGTTATGTACCATCAACCTGGTTACCGTTTCTGACTTATCTACTTTGTATTTTTCTATATCTTTTAATCTCTCTGGTTGTAGCTTTAGATATGGAAAGATATGCATATTGTTCCTTATGTCTACAACTCAACTATTTTAGTATTAGTGCGGAGAAATGGAAATACATAAGAGCTTGTTTCGAATTTTACTAACTTGCGCAATTTATTGGAATTCAAATAAAACACGTAATTATTCTCTCCTAATATTAACATATGCTACTGTAAATCCAACAAACGAAAAACTTTTCTTCAGTGCATATTGTGAGCATTTCATGTTATATCACTAATTCATTGAGAATTTCACTACCAATAATCGCATATTTGTCCCATTCAGGCGTCGCATGGTTATTTTCCTAACATTTGCACTGTTTCACTAAGAACTTTGATGTTTTTGAACCGACGAATGAAACAAACCTTAGTTGACACCACAATGCAATTTAAATGATTCTCCTTCAATTGTGTCTCTACTTTTTTTTGGCCTTTTGTGCTAACCATGTCTGCAAAATCAGAAAATTGAAATATACCTAAGTATAAAGCAAAATTAGATTACCCTTCTTTTCAATGCAATAAAACCATTTTAAGATGCGTATTAAGTGAACATTTTTATTAGTAAGGGGCGGTACACTAATTCATGAGGCTAACACTGAAGTGTTACGATTGTACGGAGAGCTTGAGACTGCCCGATTCTTTCAGCAGATGATAGACACATCGTTTGGCCTAGATCAGCTACAAAGCGTTAAAAAATATTTATTAGTTGAAGTAAAACTTAAAACTATGTACCTGTATGTATGGACTTACAAATTCGGTAATTATTAGTAGGAAAACATTTTGTCCCTATTTTTGCACTCCATCTTACATACATTTGGCGTCAATAGGGATGCTTAGGGTTTTCTTTGATCATTCGTTATTCTTCTTCTTATTGGTATTACATCCCCACACTGGGACAAAGCTCATCGCAGCTTAGTGTCAATAAGCACTTCCACAGTTATTAACTGAGGTTTCTAAGCCATACATTTTTGATCTGTATATCATGCGGCTAGACGATGATACTTTATGCGGAAATGAGACAATCAGAAATTGCCTAGACCGGCACCGGGAATCGAACCCAGCCACCCTCAGCATGGTCTTGCTTTGTAGCCGCGCGTCTTACCGCTTCTTACCGCACGGCTAAGGAGAACCCCATCATTTGTTATAAAATGTTCAAATTACTGCGGAGCTATTATTCGCAACACTGAAGGCACTGGCGAGTTTAGCCTCTGATCTCTTATAAATAGGAAGTTTAGCAAAGATGGGACTAATATGCGATTGCAGGCAGTTCCTTGATAATGATTTATGAAATTCTTTGTATTTAGTGATAATATAATACTCAGGCAATAACATTTTATTGAATTTTCAATTTGCTTTGATGACGTTAATGTTGAATAATAAGAGTGCTGCTAAAACGTGCGTGTAAGTGGAGGATCTAAAACCGTAGTGCATTTTACACCAGATTCTACCAATCAGTGTATGTTAAGATAGTTACTGCATGCATACTTTTTATCTACTTTGTATTAATTGGAAGATTTTTACTAACGTACACACCACGTTCACAAATATGTATCACAACATGAAACATCTATAATCCTCAAGGATTTACTTGATTACATATTTCTATTTTTTGTACTTCTATTTTGTTTTAATTTAAAATTTAGGTTTAATTTGATTTATGCATCTATCAATCAGCTGTCAATAGAAAACAAAAATATCTATGGTGTTGGAGATATCTTTCAGTCAAAATAAAGTTTAGTGAAATTCATTTATAAATATTTCGTCCCGAGACGTGGGTAGAATAACAAATCAAATAAGAGTTAGACAAACCTTGTCACATGGCGAAAATACATTTTTAGCCAAAATAACTTGAACCTACTGACATGAAGAAAAACTATTCGAACTTAATAATTTTATTCAATATGGGTGAAATATTATTCTGGACTGCCCCTACAAAACTAACTGTTGAAACAGCTTCATTTTTTGGTGAATAAGGTAATAGATCGTATACTGGTAGTAGTATGCGAAGCTGTGCAACTTCTACTTATTACAGAATTATTATAGAATACTTTTAGGAAATTTCATGGACTTCCGGAGATTCTTTTAGATTACACAAGATTTTTCGAACATCCTGAGAAAAGTTATGAAACCCTCTATGATTATTAAGACAACCATTACATTTCCAGAGATTTTCCAAGAAGCATAATCTTCAAACATTTTAACGAATTTCCGGATTTCTGTAAGTATTATAAAATATTTACTGGTTTTGAGTAACCAGGAATTCGTACTCTCAGAAAACTTCAGAAACATCACTACCATCTACCAGGAAAGCTTATAATCGTCCAAGAATCTTTCAGGTAGCAACAACTGAACGAAGTACACGATGTTTTATTTCTATTTAAGCCGTCAAAATATTGAAATCTCACAATTCTGTGTCATTGACCGAATAGATAAAAATTGAGATTTCGAGCCACCATTGATCATAGCTTGTCGTATCAAATAACGACAAACATGTTTCAAAGCCAGGAAAACTTATCAGTAGTTTTGAATAGAAATCGAATAAATCGATTTCAGCACTATGTGCCTTGTTTCCAGATTTCCGATAAATTGAATTTTTCAGAAACCTTTTATTCGTCAACTAATCGGAGCTTGGGAAAATTCTTGACTTTGTTAAATATTTTAGGTACCATCGTTGATAAATCGGAGGCTATTTTGGACATTTTGAATCAAAAATTATAAAGTAAATTACTCTCAAATTGCCATTATCACAGTATTGATTGGTTGGATGTTTGTTTGGATTGTTGGATGGCAACTTTCTGTTTCAAATTTGGTATTTTTTCCGCTTAGTTTTTTTTAGAAAATCAAAAAACCAAAGTAGCTCTCGCAGTCAAAAAAAAGCCATGCACGACGGTAGCGTAAAGTACGTTAATCTTCAGCTTACTTTCTGAAGTTAAAAATAAAGCAAATTTAAATTTCGCCAAACCCTCCTTGTATTGAAAGTTTCCTCATTTCAAAGCAGTATATGACAACATTAGTTTGACTATTTTTGACCGTTTGAATCTCAGAAAAAAATTGACGAATTTGCTATTTTCTTAGCCCGGGGCAATACCAATTGTTGTTTGCTGTTGGCCTACGTAACATCTATGAAGTGATGAATTTAATTAATCATGATGGTGCTTATACATCGTAATGATGTGAACTTGATAGATTCCCTGAGTATAACAAAAAACTGAGTATGATGAAAAGCGTTTCTTATGCATATCAACGGGCCACATGTAGTGTATATTCTGAAATCCTTCGCGGGCCGCAGGAAACGGCTTCAAGGGCCGCATGCGGCCCGCGGGCCGCACTTTGGGGATCACTGTTCTAGCTGATACATATTGAATGTTTTTCCAAGAATAATAATACGTAACCGACGAAGACATTCTAGTGGAGATGGATGATTGTTCCCCCTCCTCTAGCTTTGATAACAGAGAACAAACTCTCCAACACATCTTGATTCAACTTGGCAGTCATTATGTAAGTTATGTTAAATCGTTCTTTCATTTCAGCATACAGACCTCGTAGCGAGCATATGAACATAAGTAATTCATTTTGTTCTTCAATGTTTATGCCATATGGTCTCTTGAGCACTTGACTTTCATTAGGGTATCGCGAATTAAAAACGTCCCACCAGTTATTTACCTTCAGTATAAAGTCGGCTAGGCGTTTCGCCTCGGGAGTATTGACTTTTCGTTGCAGGGCTATCGAACATTTCCGTGAAAGCAACAGCAGCAAATCCCACATTTTGTTGTTGGCTTCGTTGACAATTGATGTGCTCTTCTTTAAGAAAAAATGTATCACTTATTTCCGTACGTTCTTTGGCTACAAGGTTCCAAAGGGGTTGATGAGTTATGGTAGATCCATCCGGCAACTAGAATCCATTGTCAACTAGCAAATTTCTGGTTAACTTTAGAATATGGAGTGCATCAGCAAACAGGAAACCTTTACGCTGTGTTACAGGATGTTCGATGTGTGTTATTCCCTTATCTAAATCGATCTTATTCCAGATACCATCATTTGCCCCACCGCAATCTGAATTAGAAGCCTCAACAACCTCAAATCCTGCGGCGTATACTCTCGACAGCTCTCGACATAGCTTCATTCAGTAAGTTCAAGCTCATACTTTCATCGAAGCCTACGTAGATGAGCTGTTTCCAATTAGCGAACAGTCCTCTGATCATCATAACCTTGTAAATGAAAAAAAAAAAAACAAAAACAAGTATCGAACTTGAAACAATTACAAGACTCACATCATATTGAAACAGTTTATTTCTATATAATATCATATAAGATATCGAAGTACACAGGATTTTATTTTTACACGATTTTTTTTCGCTCGTGTTTTTTATCGTGTGACTTCAATTTACCACCAAACTCTTCGCAACATGTTTCAAAAAATCCAGGATAAATCAAAGAAAAATCACATGATAATTGATATGCGATAAACATTTAGGATGAGTGGAAAATTGAGAAAACATAAATCGTGTAAAAACAGAATCCAGTGTAAAAGGATAGAAAATTACCTGCATTTTCGAATGAGGCCCAAGAACGTCATCATGCTTTTGTCGTACTCATAAATTTCTTTACATGTCATTTCGTCGTATAAGAGAACACAAGCTCTGTCTTTTCGGACATACAGTTGGACTTCGCTTTGAGCATATTTAAAACATCTTCTAGAAATCCTTGACGCATATCCATTCTCGACGTGTATTTTGAAGACAGCTTAGCTTGGGTAATGGATATTGTAGAGTTTTCGTAACGAATTCATGCCCTGGCGCGCCAAAATATCGGAGACTGAGACCCTGTGCCAGCTCCTCACTGGTCCATCTCACTCTGGCCTTCGTTCCCAAGAGTAGATTGATCTGATTGATAGTAAATTTAGGTGAAAGTAACGCACGGGCTTTAGCAATGGCTTGCTCGTCGTGTACCTTAGCAACGGACATAACCTTTTGGCTTCCTGCCAAATGTTGCTTAAGATCGCGGTTTTTCACGCTCAAGCGTTTGTATGTGAGCATCTTTCTGTTTAAGTTGGTTTTCCGTCGACTCCCAACGTATTTCCACAAATTTTCTATCATTTGCTTATAATGATACTCCTAAACCACATACCCTACCCACCATCCAATTCCTTGATATCTATGAGGGCGTCGGTGAGTCGCTGGCCTCTCGCTAAGTAGATGTCATATCATCATTTCCTTCCCTTTCCTAGTAACGGAGAAGATGGGCGTGGCCGGCAATGATAGCTTTCATGTTTTATCATTTTGGACCCCCAATTGGATTTCCATTGAATCCCAAATGGAAATCCATAAGCAATTGGGGTAAGAAAGGTAAAGAATATACATGACAACTACCAGTATGCAATCTACGAAATACTCCGTTACAACGCAACGCAACGCAAGTTGGTTTTCCATCGACAACATTTTCTCCTCCATCTCCCGAACTTTACGGTGCCAAAGCGAGCTAACGACGGAGTAAGAATTTTCTTCACGGGCCGAATTGCTCGTTACATTGACATCAGACACGAGCTCCGAATTTCCTGCTTCGTTGGTTGACGCTTCTATGCCAGAGTCAGACGGATTATTAATTCGCTTAGTTCGCGGTTCTGTAGCAGTTGAATCCATTTTCATTTCGGAACCGATTCCGTCGACAAATTGCTGGTAAGAAGTATCGGTCAAACTGCTTCGACGTTTCTTATAACTGGATTTTCTTCTTTTTGGCTGGTTCGGAAATCGAATGCTGGGGATCGCTGTATAGAAACATATTTTTAGAAATAAAACCATATTATTTTGTTTATTTATTACCTCCTTTCCGAATCAACCGGAAAATGCCGGGAACATACGAAGTAGTCACGGGTATCCAACGATACTTTTTGACCGAAAAACTTAAGCCACTTCCTTCTCAATTTTTCGTTTATCGGAAATCTGTGAAATGAAATCCGATTCGCTTCATTCTCTTGGCCCTGACCGCGTTTTTCTTCGGAATAAGCGTACTGCCACACGCTGGGATATGGCACTTGGACATGGTGCTAGAAAGTGATAGAGGTGAACAACTATGAACTATAAACATTGATTTAAAACTTACCATCCACTGAACCTTCCGCAATAGGATTAATGTTTTTTTATAGGTAGTTGATTTTTGCGAGGTTTTATGTATTTTTAGTGCTTTTAATGCAATTAAAACTTCGTAAATTAAAAAAAAACTTCGAAACGCAGAGCAAATCTACAGATTTTTCATAACTAATACGAATGTATGGGTGAACCTGTATCTGACAGTCGCATAGTACTTTACCTTGGAATATAGGTACGTTGGTACTATCCCTAGGACTTTTTCCGGTTTTAGGTTTCTTATACTTCAGGATAGGTATACTGCAACGTGCGCAAGGGTTTGTGCGGTTTTGTGATTTATTCTAAGAAATATACGTGGAAAAATGTGTATAATATGGAAGCTTCATGGGGTTGGGGGGGAGATGCTTATCTAATCTTACGGTCAATGTCATCATATAGGGCATATACTCCTGTATATATACGATTGTGATGCATCACCAGTGCTACGATGTGCACGTATTACCTGGCAATCTAACTTCATTGATTGTCTCCCTTTTCAGAATTCCCAATAACATTCCGTTGAAATATCACAAATGATCGTAATTGTTTGTGGAAAGGGAAAGAAATGTGCAGTGGGTACTGGCCAAGTTCCCCCTGGCGGTGCTAAAATGATAAGCGGGAACAATCCCTAATTCCATTTAAATCTTTTAGTATCATTAGTGATCAGCACACGTTATTATTTTATGTGGGGGGCACGCATGGAACATATTTTTCAACGCGGGTGTCAGGCGGCTGACCCATGCTTGACCAAAATAGTAAAATTTAGCTAGAATATTTTAATTTTATTTGAGTTTTTATTTTATCTGCGTTGAAAAGAACAGTTTAGAAGGTCCCCTATTCGGTGCATTATTGCACTGTCGTGTGGAACATGGTTGTCCCGTGTCGTTTATGGCGATGTCGTTCCCGCATATATGACGCCTTTGCTTGAACAAATCATTTTATATAATGGCTGGAGATGTTAATAATTCATTCTAGTTCTCAAATCTTTTGATAGATACTTCTGGAGACTGTCAAGGTGGTGGGAGGGACATTGCCTATGAGTGGCAGGGGCGGCAGTATGGTGAAAGCAGTTTCGGGACAGCTCGGATTCAGTTTTCATACTTAAAAGAATATCTAGAATAATATTATATTTTGATGAGCAATAACAATGCCAACCTCCATTTTTTAATCACGAGTTTTATCTAGTAGCATAGGTTATCAGTACTCGTAATATACTTAATTCGGTGGGCACGCTTGGAACACATTTTTAACTCAAGTTCGACCAAAAGTGTAAAATTTAATTGATTTATTTTAATTTAGTTTAATCATTTTTATTTTTCTGCGTCAAATGGTTAAGTATTTGCTCCCCCATCCCTCATGCTCCCTCCTTTCCTATTTTATGTTTCCAAACTTAAACTAACGTGATCATACTAATCCCAAACGGTACGTACCTCTATCATATCAATCTACACAGCTTCTTCGATAATCACCATAAAACGGATTTCAATCATTTCCATTCTACCATAAGTATAAATCATCTGAAAACTTTGTAAGCTATAACAAACTCTATTGTAGCGATCCCGAACTGTCGTTCAGACATCTATCATGTAGACAAACACAAACACCGTTTCAATCTCTCAAAAAAATTCTCTAATAAAAAGGTTTCATAGCAGTCGCTAGAGCCGGAAGCGGTCAACAAGCCGCTCCACACTCTCCTCCTCTATCTTCTATTCTCTCAACTACCCTGAAACTGAACTGTTTCGGACCCCTTATGGGTCTGAAGCAGAGGACGGGACGCTCGAGCCTACCAGTCAGTGGATGGAAAGGTCCGTTGTGATAAAGGGTCTATCACAAGCCTCGGATAACCTGGAATAAGTTTTCCACGAGTCGAGTTCACATTGATTTCATGAGTTCTATATATTAATCGTCACGTTGAAAATTTAAGCCAGCAGTGTAAACGTATTGCCTAGTGTCATACAACGTAGATTGGTCACGGCCCGGGGATACGTTGAGTATAACAAGAAGAATAACAAGAACAAGAATGTGGAAGCTTCATGGGGTTCAAGTCTCTCCCATTGTTTGGAATTGGATTAATTTGGTTAGATTGTTTCATTATGTTCTTGCTATATGTTTCTTGTGATTGTGTTTCCTATATATCAAAATTAAATACGTGTAGATAATCCGGAAGTTTGGTTATCTATATATATAAAAATCAATCTATGTATGTATGTTCGCTAACTACTTCTGAACCACTTGGCCGAATTCAACCAAATTTGGTACACACGTTCTCTATCCTCAGGGAAGTTGACAAAGGGGTGGGAGGGTCATTTAGAAAAGGGGGAGGGGTTTTGTTTAGAAAACGAACAATTATGTGTAACTTGCATCTCCTAGGACCGATTTCAACCAAATTTTGTACACATATTCAATATAAGGAAACAATCATATGAGAGTGTAATCTTTGAAAGGGGAGGGGTCTGGAGGGAGGGTATTGTTCAGAAAACGGGTAATTCAGAGTAAATTCTGAACCCCTGCACCGATTTCAACCAAATTTGATACACACATTCTCTACCCTAAAGAAAAGATAACAAAGCGGGTGGGGCGGTCATTGTAAAAAAGGGAGGGTATGGGGAGGGTTGTCTTTATAAAACGAGCAATTCAGTGTAACTCCCAACCCCAGTACCCATATCAACCAAATTTTGTACACATATTCACTAAGAGTAGTCGATCATATGGAAGTGTAATTTGGGAAAGAGGGAGGGTCTGAGGGAGGGTATTGTTCAGAAAACAAGCAATTCAGTGTATATTTTGAACCCCTGGACCGATTTCATCCAAATTTGGTACACACATTCTCTATCCTAAGAAGAAAATAACAAAGGATGATCATTGGGAAAAAGGGAGGGTAAGGGGGAAGGGTTGTATTTAGAAAAAGAGCAATTCAGTGTAACACCTAACTCCCAGGACCGATTTCAACCAAATTTGGTGTACACATTTTCTATCCCAAGGAGAAGATAACAAAGGAGGTGGGAGGGTCATTGGGGAAAAATTATGGGGGAAGGTTGTCTTTAAAAATGAGCAATTCAGTGTAACTCCCAGGATAAATTACAACCAGATTTGGTACACTTATTCTCTATTTTTGGAAGATGTTTATTGAAAAGGTAGAAGGGCCAAACAAATATATAAAAATAGATTGATACAAAGGAACAATTCTATGAGCGGTAGATCTACCTCTGTGGGTTTTGTGCTACAGCATTGGACATTTTAATTGAATAATTTACTTTTCAGTCCCTAGCAAAGCCGGATACATATAGCTATTAGCTATCTATATATCTCGGATACTTATTCAGTGATGTGACGTATGTGATTTTGTAAACAAAAATTTAAACGTTGATTTCTGCAATCTGATAGCACTCCCACGCAAACCATCGCCACATACAGGTAGGGAGGTTTCGGCTACATGTTCGTTGTGTTGGTTTGCGTAGGAGTGCCATCATATTTGACAAATCGACGTATGCATCTTTGTTTACAAAATCACATACGTCCTGAATAAGTACCGAGATATTTAAAACTCAATGTTTGTATGTTTGTAGGTATGCTCCAGCCTAACTTCTGAACCCATTATTGTATTGTTTAGTTATCGATCAATTTAACCATTTATCGAAATTATGGTTTGCCCAGTGACAAGCAATGATTAATGTGTTTCCTTCTGGATGGTGAATGTGATCCCTTCTTTGAAAATAGACGTCTGCCCGGAATAAGGGATCGATGGGTGTTTTTCTTCTTTAGAAATAAACGTTTGCCCGGAATATGGCGAATATGGGTTTGCTCCTTCTTCAAAAATCAGTCAATGTTTTCAAATGAAATCTGCCTTCTTCTGATCAAATGATGAAGTATCGATAAGAAAACGCAATTATCCTGTTGACCAATTGGTTTATTCATTTTCCGATTGTGAAAATAAACTGCGAATCAAACTGGCAATTCCGAGCAAGGCCGGGTACATAAAGCTAGTGCTTATCCTAAAAGTGATCTCGGACTGGTCATGAAGTACCAGGCAGTCTGAAATAGGTCACTGGAGCTGCAGTAGAGCTAGCACTTTCTAACTCCCGGATTAATCCGTAAAACTATTTAAAACAGACAGCTTTCTTCCATAACATCACTGCCAGTGGCGCCAGTTCAAGTGGGGGCTAGTTTGTACACACACCCCCGCATTGACAAAACCACTTATGCAGAATTATATGTTGCCACATATAAAACAAAGTCAATCGTATCTTTCAAACGGAAAGCCCTGAGTTTACGAACATGTACAGTGAAATTAAATCACTTTTGCTGATTCTCCTTTTCAACATTTGTGAAGATGATTTTCATGAAAATGTCAAAGACAACTGTTTTCCAAACTTTGAACAACATCTTTGCATGAAAACGAAGATCTACGTAGGGGTAATGGCAGATTTTTTTTTTTATTCTTTATTTAGGTGTTTTTTAAATTCTAGATTAAGTTCAACACCGGAGAAACGGCAGATAACCTGGATGGATCTCTTGATAAACCGCTTAAGTAAACTTTCTATTCGATCGCATAATTTCTATGTGGAGCTGGTGAAACAAATAACCCAACGGTGTAACTTGAATGATGCCGTTCTTAAAAAAGGCTTCACTATCGATCCAAAGAATTTGGAAAACATTGCCAGTCTCAGTTTAATCCTGATAGAGTTTCCAATTTTTTTTTTCAAAAGAGGAGACGAGTAAAAGTTAGGGAACAAGTTTCGGTAGTTTAGGGCCGCAATTCTTTGGAAAAAAATCAGATCGATTACTAAGAGAGTTCATCAAAAATTTTCTTCTCGTCCCTCATTCGTCAGCAGCTATCGAAAGAGTATTTTCGCAGTAAAACTTAAATACATCTAAGGCTAGAAACCGACTGAACACCAGCTCGATAGATTTTCCGATCAAAATGTTTTGTTAAAAAGAAGGGACGAGTTGACAAGTTGGCCTCAACGCCACAATTCAATTCAAAAAGTCAATGTATTCACACCACAAACCTGAATTATTTATAACTTTGGTTCAACACGATTTGCAAAAATACTTTTATTACAAATACTTTCCTGTTTAAAAAAAACAGAAAGATTTAAAAACCTTTGTATATTGTTAATCAGGCGGGCAGTAGGGACTATGTCCAAGGGCTTGACGATCCCTCCCCAGGCCATCTGCGAGTTGTGGGGCTTGCCTAGGATGTGATGGCGTTTGACAGTGGGCCCTGTTAAATTCCTATAAAAAGCTGCATGTATCCGCAAGTAGGCCCCACCAAAGCGACCGTGTGCCACTCAAAGCGCACAAGCCCAAGTCCTGGTGTCAGGTGGGACGCTAAACAGCCCTGACAAGACGGCCCTCCGACGAGACAGGAGGTTTAATAAGCCGCTTAGAAAACCAATAGTTACGAAAACTATAATAGTTATCGGCGACGAATAAAGGATTACGATTGGAAGCTTGGAAAATGGAACTGCAAGTCGCTAGGTTTCGCAGGTTGCGACAGGATGATCTACGATGAATTACATCCCCGCAACTTCGACGTCGTAGCGCGGCAGGAGATTTGCTGGACAGGACAGAAAGTGTGGAAAAGCGGGCATCGAGCGGCTACCTTCTACCAAAGCTGTGGCACCACCAACGAACTGGGAACCGGCTTCATAGTGCTGGGTAAGATGCGCCATCGTGTGATTGGGTGGCAGCCAATCAACGCAAGGATGTGCAAGGTGAGGATTAAAGGCCGTTTCTTTAACTATAGCATCATCAACGTGCACTACCCACACGAAGGGAGACCCGACGACGAGAAAGAAGCGTTCTACGCACAGCTGGAGCAGGCAGACGATGCATGCCCACTGCAGGATGTCAAAATCGTCATAGGTGACATGAACGCACAGGTAGGAAGGGAGGAAATGTATAGACCGGTCATCGGAACGGATAGTCTGCACACCGTACCGAATGACAACGGCCAACGATGCATAAACTTCGCAGTCTCCCGCGGAATGGTAGTCCGAAGCACCTTCTTTCCCCTCAAAAATATCCACAAGACTAGATGGAGATCGCCTAACCAAGAAACGAAAAACCAAATCGACCACGTTCTAATCGACAGTAAATTCTTCTCCGATATCACGAACGGTCACACTTACCGCAGTGCGAATATTGAATCCGACCACTACCTCGTTGCAGTATGCCTGCACTCGAAACTCTCAACGGTGTACAACACGCGTCGAAGTCGGACGTCGCGGCTTAACATTGGGCGGCTACAAGACGGAAGATTAGCCCAAGAATACGCGCAGCAGCTGGAAGTGGCACTCCCAACGGAAGAGCAGCTAGACGCAGCGTATTTTGAAGATACCTGGAGAGATATTCGATCCGCCATTGGAAGCACCACAACCGCTGCGCTTGGCACAGTTCCCCCGGATCAGAGAAACGACTGGTATGACGTCGAATGTGAACAGTTAGTGGAAAAGAAGAATGCAGCATGGGAGAGATTGCTGCAACACTTTTTCCGGAGGAAAAAGCGCCAGCAGGAAGATTGAGACCGTGAAGAGACGGAGGAACTGTATCGCGCTAATAACGCACGAAAGTTCTATGAGAAGTTGAACCGTTCACGTAAGGGCCACGTGCCACAGCCTGATATGTGTAAGAACATAAACGGGAACCTTCTTACGAACAAGCGTGAGGTAATCCAAAGGAGGCGGCAGCACTACGAAGAACACCTGAATAGCGATGAGGCAGACGAAGATGGCGGTATGGTGATGAACCTGGGAGAACGCGCACAGGACATAATTTAAGGAGATTAGCCGGCTGAAGAACAGCAAAGCCCGTGGGGTTGACCAACTACCAGGAGAGCTATTTAATCACGGTGGTGAGGCACTGGCTAGAGCGCTGGGTCATTACCAAGATTTGGGAGGAGGAAGTTTTGCCACAGGAGAGGATGGAAGGTGTTGTGTGCCCATCTACAAAAATAGCGATAAGCTGGATTGTAACAACTATCGCACAATCACATTGCTGAAATCCACCTATATGGTACTCTCCCAAATGTTATGCCGTCGACTAGCACCAACTGCAAGAGAGTTCGTGAGGCAGTATCAGGCGGGTTTTATGGGCGAACGCTCCACCACGGACCAGGTGTTCGCCATTTTCCAAGTACTGCGGATATTCCGCGAATACAACGTGCCCACACATCAGCCATTTATCGACTTCAAAGCCGCATATGACATAATCGATTGGGATCAGCTATGGCAGCTAATGCACGAACACGGATTTCCCGATAAACTGACACGGTTGATCAAAGCGACGATGGATCGGGTGATGTGCGTAGTTAGAGTTTCAGGGCATTCTCGAGTCCCTTCGAAACACGCAGAGGTTTACGGAAAGGTGATGGTATTTCATGTCTGCTATTCAACATCGCTTTGGAAGGGTAATATACGAATACGAAGAGCAGGGATTAACACGAGTGGTACAATTTTCAATCAATCCGTCCAGCTATTTGGCTTCGCCGACGACATAGATATTATGGCACGTAACTTTGAGACAATGGAAGAAGCCTACATAAGACTGAAGAGGGAAGCTAAGCGGATCGGACTAGTCATCAACACGTCGAAGACAAAGTACATGATAGGAAGAGGTTCAAGAGAAGACAATGTGAGCCACCCACCGCGAGTTTGCATCGGTGGTGACGAAATCGAGGTGGTAGAAGAATTTGTGTACTTGGGCTCACTGGTGACTGCCGAAAATGATACCAGCAGAGAAATTCGGAGACGCATAGTGGCTGGAAATCGTACGCAGAGTGTAAAATAATCGAAATTTTTTAGTGAAGTCCATTTTTCTTCATTTGTCAGTTCACTTCCAACACATTCATAGTCGGCTCTGGACAGTCAATATTCAGTTGAATATTAGTCATTGAATATTTATGCACATTTTACAAATTGATAAATTATCAGAAATCTGAACACGCTTTAAATGAGTCAAATGATTTATCACACGGGACTGAATCCGATTTTCATCCGCGAGACACTTACAGCGGTAAACATCAACATAAACAATGATAATTATGTTTTTTTCTGCACAAAGTAAACACATTCAGTTACAGTCGAATGAATGAGTTCGTAGAGTAGTCGTCTGACTATGTCATTCTATGTTTTGAATATTCATGCGATGTTTGTCAAAATTCGGACCGAAGTTGGTTCATGAAGATGAATATTTTAAGCTCTGATCGTACGTACTTTGGACTTCGCAAGACGCTCCGATCGAATAGAGTTCGCCGCCATACCAAACTGACAATCTACAAAACGTTTATTAGAACGGTAGTCCTCTATGGACACGAGACCTGGACGATGCTCGTTGAGGATCAACGCGCACTTGGAGTTTCCGAAAGGAAAGTGCTGCGTACCATCTATGGTGGGGTACAGATTGCGGACGGTACGTGGAGGAGACGAATGAACCACGAGTTACATGAGCTGCTGGGAGAACCATCCATCGTTCACACCGCGAAAATCGAACGACTGCGGTGGGCCGGGCACGTAGCCAGAATGTCGGACAGTAACCCGGTGAAAATGGTTCTCGACAACGATCCGACGGGCACAAAAAGGCGAGGTGCGCAGCGGGACCCTCCTTAGACTGCGTGGTTGGTGACGTGTAGCCATGGACCTAGCCGAATGGAGAAGACTCTTATATACCGCACAGGTTACTTCGGCCTTAGTCTGAATAAATAAATAATAATATTGTTAATCAAAAGTAAGTATTTTAGCACTCAAGGTCAAGACCCCCGGAATCCTAAACTAAATGCCCTCACGTTTTCAAGGGCACCCCATTCAGAACGGGACTCACGCACAACTGTAATTTTATTACCCCAGCTTTTCTGCGACGCAGCATGCGTGGAATAAAAAAGGTGACAGTAGATCCAGGAATAAAAAAGGTGACAGTACAGCCTGGAGCACAAAGTAACCGTTCGCCAGTCAGTCTGTCGAATTTGACAGTTAACCCTTGGGAAAACTATCGATTTCAATGGGCGATATGACGAATGGGTGGCATGCGCTCCAGCCTTAAGTACATCAATATTTTTGAAGTAAACTACGTCTAAGGGACTCGGATACAGGGTGTAAAACGGAGGCGGGACTTCTCTGGAAGACGGATGAGATCCACTTCCCGGATAGTTATCCAATGGCCCTGAAGCGTGCAACACATTTGAAGAGATGGCTGGAAAGGAAGCCGGAATTATACTAGAAGGCTCGGAATCAAGTCCAGGACTATTTGGATAAAGGCTATGTCGACGACGGAGAAGGATATCGTCAATACACAGAGCGATAAGGTTTGGTATCTTCCTCTGAACGTCGTTTTCAACCCGAAGAAACCCGGGAAGATGCGGCTAGTCTGGAACGCGAGATGTATCACCCGTTAGATGTATCACCAGCTGAAGATAGTTACGGAAGACAAGCAAGCACATCGCTTCCTCTTTGGAAACAGCAGCAGTGAGTCAGCAAAAATTTACGTGATAGACGTCGTCACGTTTGATTCTACGTGCTCTGCAGCATCAGCGCCGTACGTAAAAAATCTGAACGCGGAGGAGTACGCAACTCAATTTCCAGAGGCAGCAGCAGCAATCATTCATCGACATTATGCCTATGATTACTTTGACAGCGATGACACGGTCGATGAAGAGTTAGAACGAGCGCAACAAGTGAGCTTCGTTCACAATCAAGCTGGTTTCGAGATTCGGATCTGGGTTTCGAAGTCAGTGGAAGTACTTTCAGGCCTTGGAGAAAATAAACCTATGGAGCCGGTTCTATTCAACCAGGATAAGACGTTGAGCGACGAGGGGGTAGAAGCCTTTAAAATACCAAGGTGCTATCTTGGTGACACAATATCGTTGTCGTTGGAGCATTTTGCACCATGGTTTTTTTCAGCGTTTCTCCAGCTAAATTCCTGCCTTTGCATTTAGTCAACAAGATACTACAAAACAATGTACGCCATATAAAATCGCCAGGACGCCATACAGCCGTCAGCTCTGAGGAAGACCTCTATCCGCTCGTTGCAGTGTTGCCATTCCTGTCAACGATCAATAGCCGTCCTGGGCCTGCGACTGAGTTTGGAGACGGGGTCTTCCGAGATTCAATTATCGGCAAGTATGATCAACGAACCAACATTGCCTCGCTTGAAAGTATTTCGGTTTCTAGCTCGACCACTTGTTCCCGGCCCCGAACCACTCATCGCAGTCGACGCAGTCCATTTCATCGTCTAAAAGTGTCTGGGCTTTCAGCACGTCGAACCCACAACTAACACCGCTGCGAAGTATACATCCGTCGTGTCCTGTTTCTATTCATGAACTCCACTCAGAACCGTGTCAAGCGCCTGTTGTTCATCGATTCAGTCATCCACTGGGATGTACAACTGCTACTTGCATTGAGGAAGCTTCCTATCCACTGAGCACAGTCGAGCTATTGCAGTCAGCGACCAACAGTCGTCCCGGTTCTGTGTTTGAGACTGGAAACGGGAGCTTCCGATCTCCATCTGTCGGCAAGTATGGTTACCTTCCAGCATCTGATAGTGCTTCGCTTTCCAGCGCATCTGTCGTCCTGCCAGCATCATCAGGAGAAGGTGTTCTAAAGTGACTGCTATTGAGGACAATACCTGGATGGTCGTGGAACAAATCTGGGTCGCTATCCAACTCGTCGATCGTCGATTGTTTATCTGCGCACTTTACATTCCTCCAGACCGGACTCGCGATTTGAAGTTTATCGACACACACTGTCAATCTGTCTCATTTGTGTCGAACGAAGCCGCTCTGTGCAACAAATAGATGATACTTAGTGACTTCAACTTCGCGAGAATCGTGTGGACACAAATCCACAGCGGTTTTTACGGCTCCGACCTAGAACGATCATCTTTTCACTTCGGAACTTCGCTTGTTAAGAAGGAATAAAAAGGCTTCTCTGAAAAGGTTAACTAAATTCCGCTCACTTTCTTTGAAACGATACTATCTTCTTCTTATTGGCATTAGATCCCCACACTGGGACAGAGCCGTCTCGCAGCTTCCTGTTCAATAAGCACTTCCACAGTTATTAACTGAAGGATTTCTAAGCCAGGTTATCATTTTTGCATTCTTATATCATGTGACTAGCAATCCGAAAATTGCCTAGACCGGCACCGGGAATCGAACCCAGCCACCCTATGCATAGTCTTGCCTTGTAGCCGGGCGTCTTACCGCACGGCTAAGGAGGGCCCTTGAAACGATAATATGTCAGTATCAATTAGCGCTTAAGTCGGTTCCTTTTCCGACGCTATCAAAGAAGGATTCAACAACGCCTAAAAACTCACCCGAAATCTTTCTGGAATTACATGAATGAACAGCGCAAGGAAAGATGATCGCCTTCAACCATGTTTTCAATGACGAAACTGCTGACACGCAACAAGACATTTGCAACCTTCTTTCGGCTAAATTTCCCAGTGTGTTTGAAGAGGAAGAGCCGAGAACGTCCGATTGGCTAACGGACAGCTGGTTAGCATTGACGTGAGTGCTGAACTTATTACTAAGGCCACATCTCAACTCAAGGTTTCATATAAGCCCGGTCCTGATGGTGTGCCATCCTCTTTTTTAAAAAGAAGTATCGATTAACTGCTGGCTCCAGTTCAAAAGATTTTCCAGCTTTCTCTCCAGCGGAATATTCCCTTCCTGTTGGAACATAGCCGAAATGTTTACCGTGTATAAAAATGGTAACAAGCGCGATGATATTAACTACAAAGGGATTACGAGTGGTAATGCGGAGCCCAAAAGAAATTCACGGAATTGATTAATGGACGAAGGGTATTTCGGAAAACGGAGTCGAGTAAAAAGGTACGCGCGTTTCTTACAAACTTCAAACTGTACTGATTTATATTGAACAAAGTAAATGAATTCAATAGAAATATGTAGGTTGAGTTTCATCTAGACAGGTAGCACAAGCTTTCCCACGTATGGTGGTACTTGAATATGGTGGCAACATAATCCGCCTACCAAATTACTTGCAGTAATTTAAATCACACGACGATAGGGAACATATTCATCGCTATCCAAGGGAAACCGACGAAGCTTTCTGATGTCGCGGCGAAATATACCATTCGCCGTTTTACAGATACAACTCTTCCCAAGTAGCACCTGCAACTTATTCCTTATAAAAAAATAAATACAAATGTTTTATTTCAATTGTATATATGTTACAACTGATTCAGTTATACTTAAATCTTCTAAGTTTTGTGTTCAGGAAAGTGATCTCTCTTAATTTTTTCCTTATGTGACTAATGTATAACTTGAATATTACAACTGCGATTGTTTTAATTGCGTCCGTTAGAAACTCTTATGTAACAATCTGCATGACGTTCCAAATTAGGAACGGATAATTCTGTAGATTGGAATGAATTCGTTTAGTTAGTGTTCTTGCTGAAATTATTTCGTCTTACCTTCATTATTTTATACATTCCAGTAATATGTTCGTCACTTGTTATCACGAAAAAGTCCCAACAATCATCAAATCAGAATTCGAATTTTAACTTATTATTGTTTTGAATTGCAACCTGGAAGTGTTGTTTATAGCTTTAGGTTTGTATCAGAACCGATTTACGATTGTGTTATAACTAGTTAATTTAAGGGTTATTATTAAAGGTCATATTCGTGTTATATACAAGCTTTTGGGATACATTCATTTTTTCTTGTAGGATGCAATATTTTTGACGGATCCAAAACAGTACCGGACAAATATGAAAGGATATCCCATAATAATACTAGAATTGTAATGATGTCGAATTGAAAATAGTTTTCGTTAAATTAAATTTGTCTATTGGATTAACTCAAAATTTTTAATGAATCAATTGGATTTTCAAAACGGTCTAATAGTCTTGGCACATGCTATTTGGAATTTTATTCAAAAATTGGATATGTACTCTCTCCCGAATAACATCAAATAAGGCCATTGCAATACGCCAGCAAAATAAACATTGCGGACGGGAACAGGGGTGCTGGCCTTCTCATAAAGTTATTTACAAAATGTAGAATATTTTTCCTATCAACGTTTCATTTACAAAAGTTTCAAAAAGTTCGACCGTCAGTGTGCGATGAAAATGGAGATCAGAATTTAAAAAAATCGGAGATGCACTTTTGGTAATGGATCTATTTATCAACATTCTGATCAATAATATCGCCGGTTTCACATGGCGTACCGGAAAAATAAAGCTACAATAGTATATTTCACCACAAATTTTAACCCGCCGGTAGAATTACATCACATATTTACGGAGCTAAGGTCATTAGACATGAAATTTCTTATTTATTTATATTACTTGTATCATTCCAACTCCATAATATTTTCTTTTTCAAAATAAATCCCGATCGGAATGAGTTGACAGCTCGATTCCCATCTATGTTATAGTTAAATCATAATTGAGATACAAAAATATTGCATATGAAACCAAAGAAATGTTTTATATTGACTCCACCTCTTGCGCTTTTTTCGTTGTAAACAAGATGTATATAAGAATCCAGCAACGAAATTGAAGCTGGTAGAGAAGTCATAATTGTAATGCTAATTCTGATTTATAACAAATTGTGTTGCTTGGGTTACTAACCCTTCCGTGCCGGAAAATACTTGTAGGAAACGGACTAAACAGCCATTGCTGGGGTTTATCGTTTTCTCCTACAAGTAATACAAAATCACCTACTGCAACGTTCACTGATGATTTCTGCCATTTTCTCAGTTGCTGTAGAGAGGTCACGTATTCACTTTGCCAACGTACTCTGAACTCTTGCGCCATACGTTGTACAAAGTTCCATCTTGTTAGTGATCCTATTTGATGTTCTAGCTGACTTATCTCCGGTAGTGCGTTTAGGGGGCGCCCAATCAAAAAATGAGCAGGTGTTAGTGGTTGAGGATCTTTCGGATCATTTGAAATTATGGAGATTGGACGAGAGTTCATGCAGGCAGAAATTTGAGCAAGAAGAGTACTCAGCTCCTCAAATGTATAGTTGTGATTGCTTCCGATTTTGTCAAAAAAGCTTTTCGCAACCTTTATTCCTGCTTCCCATAAGCCCCCATGATGAGGTGAACGGGCCGGAATGAACATCCACTGCACTTGTTTATCTCGGAGTATTTTCGCTGCTGATCGTAGGTTTGTTGCGTTGTCAGAATACATTTTGCAGGGCACTCCATATCGACTGACAAACCGGGTAAACGCCGCCAGAAAAGCTGATGCAATAAGATCTGAGACCGCCTCAAGGTGCACCGCCTTTGTTCCGAGACACACAAACAACGCAATGTAACCCTTGGAAGGTACAGCAGCGCGGGTTTTTCGTCCAATAATATTCACAGGTCCCGCATAGTCAACCCCTGTTGTTACGAATAGAGGTTGAGGCTTTAAGCGATCCACCAGTAACTGTCCCATTTGCTGGATCATTCGCGTTGGTCTGGATCTGTTGCACATAACACAATCGCGGCATACTTTACGAGAAGCACTACATCCCCGCAGAATCCAGTAGCGCTTCCGATAGGATGCCAACAGCAACTAAGGCCCACAATGAAACTGTTCGTGATGCTCGTTAACGAGAATGAACGATGTCAAAATCGAGTATCGAGGAAGCAATATTTGATGCGTAGAATCGTAGCTCAACTCAGCGCGTTGCAATTGACCGCCCACCCTAACTAATCTGTTTTCGTCCAAAAAAGGACGGAGCTGATGTAATAAACTGCTTCGCTGGACTTCCAGGTTGCTCTGCAACCGACTGATTTTGTTTGCTCTGTATATGTTGTAGATACTTCCGAAGCGCAAATTCGACTTTGACCGGAGAAAGTCTGTCATTATCACGGACCTCAGGGTGAGAGAAACGTAATATGCGGGCGGTGATTCGGGTAATATCTAATCATCAGCCCTTCTAGAAATGTATTGTCGTACACAGTAAGACACACTAGTGCAATGTTACTCTGCTCTCTCGAAATTTGTCGTTGTTCACTGCAATCAACATCGGTGTTCAATGAGAAAGCGATATCAGATACTTGTGGATTCAGGCAGGGCCGAACCACCAGAGGACATTTTTGTAATTGCCCTGGAAATGTCCCTCGGGAAATCAAATCTGCAGGATTGTCGGCGGTTCCAACATGATACCAATTAATCGATGGCAGATGAGTACAAATCTCTGCCACACGATTGGCGACAAAAGTTTTCCACTTTGATGCGCCTCCAGCTAGCCACGCCAATACTACTCTAGAGTTAGAAAATGCTCGGATCTCGTGAAATGTCGTATCGAGAAGAGCAGCTTTCACATTAGTCATCAGACGTGCGAGAATAACAGCAGCGCACAACTCTAGCCGAGGTATTGTTGATCTGCCATTACCGATGGGTGCCAGTTTAGATTTGGCACACAGAAGATGAGAAGAGTAATTTCCATAGACGTCCAAAGCGCGTATATAGATCAGTGGTGCAATTTATCAACAATGTCTGCTGAGTGTGATTCTTTTGTTTTGTATTTTTCTCTGTTCCTCTTTGCCTGTGACGGTGCCTTTCAGTCAGAAAGACAAAGCAGGAGTAGCTTAGCTAACTCGGTTTGCCAACAGCGGGCTGAAGCTGATGATCATTCCGCACAAATTTCCTGTCATTGTCTTTCAAGTGATAGTATTCGCCCATGCATTTAAATAGGGCTGTCGCATTCACGAAGCAGCGAGTGAACTGAATAAACTGACAGTGCGGGCTGCGTGTGCAATGAGAAGAGAGGTCTTTTGTTTACTTTATCTTTGATTGTTGCTGCCAACCATTTTCAGTTTTCACTGCTAGGAAGTGAGTGTGAAGAGGGAATGGTATCAATATCCAACAAATTTCAGTCACTGAGATTGAGAATTCGCACCACTGATATAGATGCAAGCGCCCATTGCCACATCGGATGCGTCGCAGTAGCCGCGCAGGTAGAGACGAGACCAATTGCGCATGCTGATTACTCTTCGTGGCAAGGATGTTAACGATCATTCAGTAATTTGCGTTCGATCATTTAGTAGTTTGTCAATAACACATTCCAGAAGCTGAATTTCAAAATATGTTGTATGGTGGACTTCTAGTGCGAAGGTATTTCTACAACTTTGCTTAATGATTCGTTATGAAAATTCAACTAATAACGGAGTTAGAGCGCTAGTTGCAGTAACTCAAACTAAATGATTGGAATTTTGTTTTCATTTAGTCTAAGTTACTGAAGCTATAGCTATAACTCCGTTACTAGTGGAATTCAAACAACGAACCATTAGGTTGAGTTGTAGAAAAACCTTCGCACTAGAAGTCCACCATACAACATATTTTGAAATTCAGCTTCTGAAATGTGTTATTGACAAACTACTAAATGATCGAACGCAAATTATTGAATGATCGTTAACATCCTTGCTTCGTGGGATCTGAAATGTATTGAGAAGTGGGAAACTTTGCACCAAATCAAACCATTCTTTAGATAGCTCACCCGGAGGCTAGAGTCCCAGTCCACCTTCACCTCCCACATCCGCTGCATCACAATTTTTGCTTTAACGACAACAGGAGCAATTAGGCCTAGTGGATCGTACAAACTAGCGATTTGTGATAATATGCTGCGTTTTGTGGGCTGAAGGATCTCATTGCGATGATAAGCGTAGTGGATCTCGTCACTGCACGGCTGCCATTGCATTCCGAGGCTCTTGATAATGCTGCTATCGTCCTCTTCAATCGGAATCTTCACCTCGAGGTCAGTATCCGGAACTCCTTCCAATACGGCGGCACTGTTCGAGGCCCATTTCCTAAGATGAAATCCACCCGCAGCCAAAAATTCCGTTAATTGTTCTCTCAGTTCCTTAGCTTCTTCTTCAGTTGATGCCCCAGTAAGAACATCGTCGATGTATATTCCTTTCATAGCCTTTTATACTGCCACCGGAAACTGTTGCCTGTGTGACTCCAGTAATTGCTGAACGCATTTCGTTGCCAAATAGGATGCGCTTTTGGTACCGAATGTCACTGTATTTAGACAGTATTCCATAATAGGTTCATCCCTTTTGGGAACGTCCACAAATTACGTAACGCTTAGAGGGGGAGGGAGTTGAGTGAAGTGTGACGATCCATACAAAATTTTTAATGGATCTTCCCTTTCCACCTCCATAAAATTAAAAAACCCGATCAAGCTCATTCAACCACACCATTCGGTACATTTGCTTCGCGTCACCCATGAGAACGATGGATATTGATTAGCGAATCTTGAATAACAGGTCCGCACATTAGAATGTCATTTAATGATTGACCACTGGTAGTTTTAGCAGATGCATCAAAAACCACCCGACATTTGGTGGTAGTGCTGGTGCTTTTAATAACACAATGATGAGGCAAATACACAGATTTGTTTGCTGCATTTGTACCAATAGCGAGAGACATATGTCCGAGCGCAACGTACTCTCGCATGAACGCATGATACTCAGCCTTGAGTTCAGGGTTGCGGTCAAGCTTTCGCTCGATATAGTGGAGTCGCCTCTCTGCTACTTGTCGAGACCCACCTAGCTTTTGTGGATCCAGCAAAAAAGGGAGCCTGACAACAAATTTTCCCGATTTGTCTCGGGTGGTGTGCTCAACAAAATGTTTCTCACAAAGCTGTTCTTCTTCGGAGAGATAGCTGGATGGAGGACTACACTCTTCGAGTTCCCAAAATTTTCGAAGCCGTCGTGATAACTCGTCCTCAGATGAAACGATTAGGCATGTTAACGTGTGCGTTGAGATCAATTTTTGATCTTTATAACGGCTAGCAACTATCCAACCGAGTTTAGTGTTCTGCAGTATTGGTAGGATCTCATCAGCACTGAGATTAGTTTTACCAGGAAAAACAATTCAGTGCCTAACAGTACGTCGATTTTGCCGGGAAGATGGAATAGGGGATCGGCAAAGGTGTAATGATTCTGGAATCGGCCACTCGTGGATAGAAGCTGGTTTGCATGGAAGTGTATTGGTAATTTTCTCTAGAACCAGGCAGGCCACGGCAGTACGATAATTTGTGAAACGTGACGATATAACAATTTCGGTATACTTGTCGGAACGAGTTGGTGTCGATGATATTCCTTCTAGGGCCATGCTAGTAACGTTGGTTTTGAGGCCTAATTTGTTGCAAAAACTAGTGCTGATGAAGTTCACTTGAGATGCACTGTCAAGATCGGCACGGCAACCATAAGGCCGTCCCCGATGATCCAGAACATTGATGGCGACGGTGGCAAGAAGGACGTTAGATGCATCGATGCTGGATGGCTCTTCAATGGCAGAAATCAAAGTTTGTACTGGATTTGCTTGCATTTCGCTCGATGCAAATGAAGTAGAAAAGTGGAGCAAAGTGTGATGAGGTGAGTTACAGCTTTCTCCAGTATGCGACTTTAAACAATTTTCACACAGTTTCGATCGATTAATATAAGCCAATCGATCATTAGGCTTCATGTGCAAAAACGTTCCACATTGGTACAGCAAATGTTGCTTCGAACATAGTTCGCAAAACGGAACATTAGTGACGTATTTGTATTTGTCCTTCTGGTTGCGGGTTTCGCAAATTGTTTGAGTGGTATGCTTGTTTTGCTTTTCAAGATTGCATTGATTGCATGAGCATGAGCATGAGCATGATTGACCGCCCACGGTTGCTCCTCCGTTATTGCCAGGTCAGCTGTAATTACACAGAGAACCAACAGATGATGTTTGGGACTAACATCATCCTCAATGTGTAAAAACTGGTAACCAAAAATTAAGGCAATACCGACGCCGGCCGTGTCCGAATGCAGGTCAATTAGGGAATAGGTAGGAAAATGTTGACGTGATACTCGCTTTAATGGAAGCCGACGAGTCATCTGCACTTCCACGAGAAACCACAGGGATGTTGGATATATGGGGTAGGGAGTGTAGCAGGGTTCGTTTTGGTAAACGGTATGCCGGGTGTAGCGTGTATTTTGATCGAAGTTAAATAAACTCATAATCGAACGTGCACCAATCAATTAAATTACTGACCGCGTAGCGCAGAACAAATAGTTTGGATGATCGCGCGATTGATCTGCGTGATATAAGAAAAACTTACTGATTAATTTACTCATCCGCATAAAGTAGAACAAATTATTTCAAAGATCGCGCGATCGTTCTGCGTATTGAAGGAAACACGATCAGATGCGGAGTAACCAGAAAGGACAGAAAGCTTGTCACAAAATCTTTAGAATGTATTGTAAGTATGCTCTATTCGTGTATGGTGCTTTTACATCTCGGTGTGGTTTGATAATACTGTTAGTTACTTTGCTTTATCAAAGGGAATCTCATATCGATGCTAAGGTTTCTAGACTTACTGTAGGGGATACTAAGGAAACTTGGTCCGCTCGTCTCTTTAACGTCATATCACAATCAAAACTAAACAAATTTACGAGATTTTAACACAGACTCACTGATATGCGGTATATAAATTGTTGTTTATACACAGTCGACTGTTTTGAAATATTGATAAAATCCAATTTAAGAACATTCGCGGCGAATTGATCTCTCTTCAAGCTTTAATAAAAGTATAAAGCTCTCCGATTTTTCATTTCCGAAATACATAGACTATCCGACTGTGCAAGTTGTATTATGGAATTCAACAGTACTGTCTTACAATTTGGGGAGACTTGATCCCATTTTTTGATATTCCCTTAGCCAATACTCTTTTAAGCCTTTTTTGAAAATTAAACACAATAAAACGAATTTCATATATTTTATAAATCTTTTCACCAAATTGCACTACTGGCGACTAATGAGGGATTCAATGTCCCCATATCGAGTTAACAACTCAATCCTAGAATTGCGAAGGAATGTTGAAATTTTCATTAGAACAGATAAGTTTGTATATTTTAAATAGTTCGCTGTGAAAAAAATGATATCATCTAGTCAATGTAAGGAGAAGCCGTTCAATTTTTTTGTGACCACTAAAAAGATCTCTAGGAGGTTCGAATCACATAAACCGTCTTGTAAAATTAGTACGGTTGCCATACAAAAAAAGGAGCTAGTCAAATCGATCATCTGTCTTAAGCATCTATTAAAAAATACACCAGGAAAATCTCCTACGGTTCTTGGTAAAACAGGTCAAGTCTCTACGATTTAAATAGTAATATAATATATAAATAAAAGTAAAAGTACTTAACAAACTTCAGGATACCGCCAATTTTCGGAAACAACATCGTTATGGAGTGGCATCTTGTCGCATCTTCAGTAAATGTTTCACCGTCTCTCCATCCACGATTAACTTTTCTTATTTTGATAAAACTTCCATCAGTAGAATTTGCTTGCAGGAAAGTTGAAGTTGGTTTTTTTTTTCACTTACGGATTGAACAAAATTTGACGCGCGAGAAAAATATACGTCCGATTCACAGCATGGCTCACTTCGACCTCTCCGCTTGTTTTTGCTTTTGAAGATTGCATTGATTGCAGAGCAAAACTACGCGATTCAATGAAGCTTAGGAAGCATTGAAGTGTTATATCAACATCTGGAATTTCGGCAATTTTCTGGCACCACAGTTGTTTTGTTTCTGGATCTACCTTTTCGCAGAGGATGAACCAAGTATCTCGATCTTCCCTTCCCATGGCTTTGAGTGCCCGAATCACTTCATCCGAAGCGTCATGCAGTGTACGTAAACCTTGTGCTGAAGATAACGTTAGGCTGTGTTGGGCAAGAAACCGATTTATGTGCTTATTAGCAATTTCGCGTGGCTTGTTATACCTCGATTTCAATTTTTCCAATGCCGTTTGATAATTAGCATCTTCAATTTAAGGGGCGAGATTAACGAGGCCACCTCACCATCCAAGTTTGTTTTAAGAAAGTACAACTTTTGACTGTCTTTGAGCGATACGTTATGATGTATCGAAAAGATCACTGAACGATTGCCATTCAAGATAGTCCCCACTAAAAGTGGGTAGATTCATTTGAGGAAGCCTGAGCTCTGAGAGTGGTATCGACGCTGCTGAGCGATTTGCAATGGACGATAAAGTAGAAGCACTGCCGGCAGCCATGTTCGTAGACATCATACGAATAAGTTGTGCTTGTTGTTCTGCGAGCTGCTTTATAATATCTTCCGAAGTTGTTTGTTGACCGTTAGTAAAAATTTCACGATTTTTAACTCCCTTCATGATCTTCAGCAAACGGGTTTTCACTGAAATGTATTTTTCTTCAAACATTGCTTGGTGCACCACTGTTTCTTCGTATTAATCTTCCTCGACAGTAGCATCCATTATCTTCTTGTGAACAATGCAATAGATGGACCACACTTATCAATTGTGAGGCAATCGGTTTTCGGTTGCGGAGCTAGCTTCTTTGGGTCGAAAATGGCTCGTCGATACTTCCGAAGTTTTGTTATCATGAATAAAACAGAATTAAAACAAAAACATTGTACGCCATATTGAATGAATGGTGGGTAGGCGTATTAGCCTTCTCTTCGATCCCTGTTTGAATAGAGACACGAAAGACCATCACCTTGCTGTAACACCTTGCGCGTTTCGAAGGGACAACAGTGTCACTGAAACTTGAACTACGCATCATCCGATCCATCGTCGCCTTGATCAACCTATCAGTTTTATCATACCGATCGATTGTATCATATGCGACTTTGATGTCGACAAATAGATCGTATTGGGCACGTTGTATTCAGGCATTTCTGCAACATGCATTTCGTTATACACTTCGGCGTTTGAGCTTTAAAAATAAAGTTATTTTGACTATTACTCGGTAATTTTTCATTCCCTTAGTTTTTATATGATGATAGGAATAAAAATTCCTGGAATCTCATTTCAAAGGGAGTGATAAACAATCGATGGTTGCCAACTAAAATGTACGTTTCAGGAGAAAAAAATAGTTGTTCGGATCCTTCGGCTATTTTTTTTTTCAAGTAGTCACGAAATGAAAACTGAAGAGCAATATTTTCACGCAGTGAGCACAACAGCACGAAGTGTTTTTCGTTGCCAGAAGCCGGATGTTGGTGTCGGGTACCCGATCGAATAGAGATCGGTACAAGAGGCAGACAGCCGAAAACAGACCCAAGGAGAAGAAGAGTATGAAGAACAAGTGATTGAGCAGGCGCAGGAAAAATGGAGCAGAATGATATGCGGAGGTTATGAGACTGTCAATGATGTGCGGAGAAAGACAGCGCCATCTCCGTCATGTGCAACGACCAGAAGGAATTTGCTGACACATGAAACCGAAGTGATTGCCAGGTGGAAGCAACACTTCGAGACTTCGTTGAATAGTGGAAGTGACGGTGCATCGTGAACAGAATAAATATTGGCGACGATGGACAAGGTGGAGTCGCCTACACTAGATGAGGTTAAAAATCCATTAAAGGGCTGAAAAACAATAAGGCTGCGGGGAAGGACCCGCTGAACTTCTCAAACATGAGTGAGCAGCAGTTCCGCACCATACTATGTCGAAAATATGGGAAGACGAGGAATTTACTGCTAGCTGGTTGGACGCCTCATTGCTCTCTCTTTAAGAAGGGCCAGACTGGAGCGCCAATTACCGAGAAATAACTCTCTAATGCGGCGTACATATGTCTCGTATTCTGTTCAACAGATTGAGACCACTTGAAGAGTCCTTCGTCGACGAATAGCAAGCAGGTTTTCGTGAGGGCCGATTAACGACGGATCAAATGTGACAAATCCTTGATAAATTCCGGGAGTCAACTTGCAGAAACAACAACTGTTTATTGATTTCAAGGCGGCGTACGATTCAGTTAAACGGAATGAATTATGCAAATTATGCTCGAACATGGTTTTCCGGAGAACTGATACTGCTGATTCGTATGACGTTGGACGGATCGAAATCAAGTATAGGGTTGCGGATGAAATATTGACGTCATTTGTTATCTTAGATGGATTAAAGCAGGGTGATACACTCTCTAATCTACTGTTCGAGGAGCGATTGGGAGAGTTGGTGTGCAATGAAGCGATACCATTACCAGATCGCATATGCTCCTGGATTTGCGGACGATATCGATATTATCGGGGTTGATCACCGTGGCGTGGAAAAGGCTGTTGTGCCTTTTGGGAGGAGGCAATCAAACGTGGTAGAAGAATTTGTGTATCTTGGAACATTAGTGACGTGCGATAATGATGTTGGGCTGCGAAATGGTGAGTTGACATCCGGGAAGAGGCCTAACATAACTCTGGTCCTCGATTCCAATACTCACGCTACAGGTCTTCCGATGACAATTGACCACCAGCTAAGAGTTGCGTACTTAGCTGGTGGTGCACCCGCGGAACTGTTGTCCTTCTGACATCAGTTAGAGTGAGAGGTGCGTCCTGTGGGGTCTCCTAGGATGTGGTGGGTTCGACAGTGGGCTCTGTTGAACTTCTATAAAAAGTATTCCCAAGCAGGCCCTATCAAAGCGACCGTGTGCCGCTCAAAGCCGCTACCTAGTCCTGGTGTTGGTGGGACTTTAAACAAATTTGACCCGACTGATCGAGCGTCTGTCCACCAAGGAGGTGCGGCTCCAACAGCGTCTGTTCTGGCATCCAGGGCTGAGTAAAATGCTATTCCCAGGTATACCTAATGGCAGCCCCATCCCGGTGGATAGGGAACCTTGGGCAACAACTGCATTTCCCGAAACATCAATTTGTTCGAGAATCCGATAATGAAAGAATACGGACTGATTTTGGCGACGACTCTTAGCGCGAAACAACGGACACGAATAGGAACATGGAACGTTTAACCCTGCCAGCAGGGTAATGGCACAACTGCAATGAGGCACGCTGCATGAAGCTTGAGATCCTGGGACTGAGTGAAGTCCGTTGGCCAAACTTTGGAGAACACTGAACGGCGTCTGGTTTACGAGGTGAGCACGCTCCCCGGCAACGCGGAGTTGGCTTCCTACTAAGCGCTCAGGCACTCTGCGCTTATGAAGGGAACCTATAGTGAAAGGATAATCGTTGCCAGACTTAGAACACGGTCCGAAACCTTACTATAATCCAATGTTATGCGCCAACCGATGCTGCCGATTTGCAAGACAAAGTCAAAGTCAACTCAATGCCGTCGTAGATATAATTCCGAAGGGTGATACCAAGATCTGTTTAGGAGACTTGAATGCGAAGATCGGATCCGACAACTCGAACCATGAGCGCATTATGGGACGCCATGGTCTCAGAGAAATGAGCGAAAACGAGGCTGTTCGCAGAATTTTGTGGTAATAACGACATGGTGATCGGGGATCGCTCTTCCCTCATCGACCGGTTCACAAGGTCACGTGGGTCTCCGTGACGGCTTTACAGAAAATCAAATCGACCACATCTGCATCAGCCGAAAATGGAAACGGAGCCTTCTTGATGTACGAAATAAACGTAGTGCCGATATCGCGTCTGATCATCACTCTCTCATCGGCGAAATACGCCTGCGCATTGCGCAGGTTCGTCGCAGGAGGAAGAGAGTTGACGACGATTCAACACGCTGACTGGAAGATGCCACGGTGAAACGGTCCTTCGTTGAGGAACTGGAGATGCGTGCTGCAGATATTCCGGAAGGTGGCAGCGTGGAAGACAATGGACCGCCATCAAGAATGCCTTCATCGCCCAGTAGAACATCTGGGCGAACTACGCACAGAAAACAATGGATCACCGATGAGACCTGGAGGAAGATAGAGGGCGAAGAGAAGCCAAAGCCGCGATAGAGCGATCGAAAACCAGAGGCCAAAGTCTAGCCCGCCAACGATACGCGGCTCTTGAGAAGGAAGTAAAACGCTCATGTCGACGGGACAAGCGAGCGTGGGCAGACTCTCTGGCCAATGAGGAGAGAGAGCCGCCGCAACCGGAACATTCGCCTCCTCTACGATATCTCACGACGCTTAAGCGGGGTGAAGATAGATACAACGATGCCTGTGAAGACGCGAATGATCAGTTGACCGACCCAACTGACCAGCTGAAACGCTGGTTCAGGCACTTCGAACAACTTTTCAAGTTGCCAGCCAGGCCATCACCACCTCGGCATGATCTGCCTAGGATCCGACGTATAACACGCGTCAATACCGAAGCTCCATCACTGCTAGAGATTCAAACAGCCATCAAAGCATGAAATCGAATAAAGCCCCAGGGGTCGACCGCATTTCAGCCGAGATGCTCAGCGACCCCATGACATCCTCAACTACTGCATCGTTTATTTCATATCTGGGACACCGCAACTTTCCGTCGACTGGATGCAAGGTATCTTAGTAAAGGTGCGACCTGACTGTATGCGATAACTGGCGAGGCATTATGTTGCTGTGTACCGTTCTCAAAGTTCTGTGCAAAATTATCCTGCGCGGATTCGGGAGAAAGATCGATGCGACTCTCCGGGGGCAGCAAGCCAGTTCCGTGCCGGAAGATCCTGTGTGGACCATATTGTCACGCTCCGCATCATTCTGGAGCAGGTCAACGAATTCAAGTCCCTTCTTGGTATTCTGACTACGAAAAGCTTTCGACCGTCTCAATCACGAGAATATGTGGGGCGCCCTGAGACGCAAGGGAGTTCCTAGAAAATCATCGGCCTCATCGAAGCACAGTACGAGGCCTTTTCTAGAAGTGCTGCACAATGGGTGCTGTCCGACCCTATCCGGGTCGTAGCTGTGTGAGGCCAGGATGTATCCTATCACCGTTACTGTTCCTCATCGTAATCGATGAGATTCTGAGTATATGCGATTGACCGTGAACCAAACCGCGGGCTGTTATGGCAGCCTATAACCGAGGAGCACCTAAACGACTTCAGATTGGCTGATGACGTTGCACTCCTCGCGCAACGGCGCTCTGATATGCAAGTAAGCTCATCGACCTTGCCGAGCGCTCCTCTTCGGCAGGTTTAGTCATCAACGTCAACAAAACCAAATCGTTGGATGTGAACACGGCGACTCCTTCCAGTTTCACATGGCAGGGCAACCAGTGGAGAATTGAAAGCTTCCAATATCTTGGTAGCCAAATGGCGTCAGACGGCGGTACCAAGATCGACATGAACGCACGGATCAAGAAAGCAAGGGCTGCCTTTGCGAGTTTAAAAATATCTGGAAAACAGGCAGATAGGTAGAACGCACCAAAATACGAATTTTCAACTCTAACGTGAAATCTGTGCTGTTATACGCTAGCGAAACGTGTGTGTATCAGTGGAGAACACTCAACGGCTGTAGGTGTTCATGCAGATGCCTGCGGTATATAATTCGAGCCTGGTGGCGTCACAACTGGATCTCAAACAATGAGCTCCATCGTCTTGTCACCAGAGGCCGATAGAACAGAAATTCGGATCGAAAGTGGGGCTGGGTCGGCCACACTCTACGTAGGCAGACAATCTGTAAACAAGCATTAGCTGGAACCCAGCGGGATATCGCAGCAGAGGCAGACCAGAAGCTCATGGCGGCGAAGCCTCAATAAAAAAAAAGAAGTCGACCGAAATCTAACCTGGAAACAGGTTAAAGCGATAGCCGGGCAACGCTCAGGATGGAGATCTTTCAAGTCGGCCTGCACCACCGGAGGTGCAGAATCCGTAAGAATGATGTTACCCGCGGGTGAAAAGGCGTATTGCAGCTGCAATAGGGCTTTACGGACTTCGTAACCAGCTTAAGTCCGTAGCGAATGTTTGGCTATTGCCTTGATTTCAGTATACTCATAACAGAACAACAACACAATATCATCTTTAAATGATCAGTTGTCGCCAATCATCAACTGATCGTGTGCGCATACTAGTCCGAGCACACTAGATGGCCTAAGAGTACATTTCTAACTCCATAACCGATTACTGGGCACTCGAAAGGGACGAAAACGACAACAGGCCGATCTATTGAAATTGACCAGTCCAGATCACTCATTCTCGCGATAGAGTAATCGAAAAGCGTACCTGCTCTCTAGTGGTGGATTTCGTCTTTGATGCTGCGGCAGATAAAAAAGGTACCAACGAGATGGAGCCACTAGTCTCACGTTAGTAGTGAAAAAGTCGTTACGAACAACCCGTGTTACTATCGTCGATTTTTTAAACACGTAGTTTCACTGTGCTGATTAAGATTGAGATCATAGTTACTGATTGTGAAATTGCCGGCGCGAATAAGTAGAATCTTAGATTCAAGTGTTAATGGGGTTAAAGGGAGTTCAATATAATAAATTTGGATCATGATTTCCATTTTTTAGTTCGGCATTTCTTTTGGCATCTGGTGTTTCGGATTAACTTGTTCGTAGAATTTTGATGTGCTAAACCGCGAATCTGATCGAACGGCTGTCGAGGACGAGCCAATACACCAACGAAAGTCGATTTTGTTTTTTTTTAATTTTGTCTCATGCGACCGGGAACCCGGAATTTGACAAACTTTCAGGTGTTTGAGCGTAAGGTGCTGCGGAAAATACTCGGCGTAAACAGGAGAACGTATTTGGCGGCGTCGCATGAATCACAGTTGTACCATGTGTATGAAGGGCTGGATATTTTTAAGCTCAGGCAGATACGATGGGCTGGACATGTTGTTCGTATGCCGGAAGAACGTCAAGCGAAGATAATATTTAGTAGAGACCAGAAGAGGCCATGGGCTTCGCCGACGTACGATGGCTTTTTCAGTTGAAGGCGACCTGAGGACGCTCAATGTTCGGGGTGACGATTGGCCCAGGATCGAGTCCAGTAGAGAAGGATACTCCATTCGGCGTAGGTTCACCGAAGAGCTGTAGCCCATCAAGTAAGGATGTTTTGGCGATGCTCATTTTTTTGTCATAAGGTCCCCACAAACACGGCGTGATTAGTTTAGTCGAGCGGTAGGGTCTTGTACTAACTCCTAAATTTAAATGCATTGTATTTTGTGATGATAATCTACTCTACACGATCCTACAGTTTGGAAAATCACAAAGCGCAAAGATACCTGGAATACCGCTGGAAAATGGATTGTGATTTTGAAAAATCACAAAGCGCATATTCAAGACCGCTGAAAAATGATTTGTGGCCATTCAATTGCATGTTTCGAACTGGACAAATTGATGAGAAATTTGCGAAATAGAACTCACGTGTCTACGAGTTCGAAACCGTGTGCTCAAACGACCAATGACGGTGAGACAAACACTTGATCTAATGGTTTTCCAAACGTGACTTTTAAGTGTTCTTGTTGTAGGGGTTATAACGCCTATCTAGAGCGTAGGAGATTGAGTGTTTGAGTCCAAGACACGTGGGTTCTTTTCGCAAATTTCATGTCAGTTGGTCCATTTCAAAAGATGCCGTACATATGCACGCCAAAATATTTAACAAAAAAAATGTGGTTTGGAACACCATAAGACGCGTCTGGGAGACTGCCAAGAAAAGGGTTGATTATCTAGAAAATTCCAAGGTGAGTTCTGGAAGCATTGATTTTGGTTAATATAAACTTAGTTTGAAATATATACACTTGGCGGATTTAGTGTATATGAGACTTCCAGTTAATCCAGCTCTAACAAAATCAGGGAGTTATGGAGAACTATCGTGCTTAGTAGTCATAGCGGAATTACCCGTTGGATCAGATATACAAAATTCACGATGTTGAAGAACGTTTTTAGCTTTCTCAAAGCTATTAGTTTAGAGTAATTGTAGTACCTGCACCAAATAATTTTGAAAATTCACGACGTGTAAAACTGCAGGTTACCCCATCAATCGAATTAACATTCGATATTCAATTAAATTTGATTGAATTTTACAAGCAAGCACCGTTTAAATTTATTTCGATTTAAACGAATAGTGAGATCGATTGAATGTTACGTTTATTTGCATGCTCCAAATATGTGCATGAAAATACATTTAAAATCACACATATTTTTATCTGTGTGGTTAACATAAGTCTAAAATTTAAGTATGATATCGCATTCAAGTATGGAATCTCTGCGAAATTTTAAATTAATATCATTTTCCAGCATCGATATGTTGAAAGTCAGCTTGATGGAGTTACTATACACGAGGATGGTCGTTGGATTACGTGGACGAAATAAGATATTTAGATTATTGCTGCAATCTATAATGTTTCCTGAGAGATCAATACCATAACAGTAGGTACCAATTTAGTTTGAAATTTAAACGGTACAATCTATTAACCCTCTCTTTCCACGACTTTTTCAAAGATTACAATAGAGGAGATCATCTATGGAAAAATGCTTGAACAAAAGTTGTGGCATAGCTAAAATTAGTGGAAAACGAAAAAAGTTTTTGATTGTAAATCAATAGTTACTTGATTGTTTTCAATAGTTTCACTATTTTTCTCAAAATTGATTATATTTGCAGTCTAATGGAACCATAAAGTTTTGCCAAATACTGCTTTTGTGATTGAAATAATTCTATGAATGTTTGAAGTTGCAAAATTTGATGGAGCTCTACAGCTACCATGGGAAGGAGAGGGTTAACTTCCATATCGTTGTTACTGCATTACTACGGTATAGTTTTCAAAATTATAACGAGGTAACTAACATTCGATTATTTTACCTGTTACTGAGGCTAAAAAAATAACAGTAGAATATATTTTGAGGAAAAATGTAAAATATGATCATCAGTATAAACCAAGGTATAAACTCATATAAAACTTGAGAAATCTACATATTGTGACAAAATAACTGTTATACATTTTAAAATAGATCCTTTGCAAACCTAGACCGTCGAAAACGAACACATCCAAACCACATGTACGCGGTGAACATGAAAGCATACCAAACATCTGGACGTCGTCCGTCAGTGTCAGTATATATGCAGTGTCGACACGCAGACGACAACGTCGCTCGCTCGCTTTTGCTGTTTATCTTATCAATTTTCAGTATTTCGGTAGAATTTATTCGTATATGCTATCGTCACTACCTACAGTCTTCTGCCGAATCAGTTGATAACGTGCCTGGTTGGACAGAAGTCACTACGTGCTAAACTTTCAATTATTTAGGGACACTTGCAGACTAACAAGGAAACCGAAATGGCAGCAAATGATGCACCCGTATTGCAATCCTGTATTCCACATCCTATTGAAGAAGGGCGCCTGCTGGATGTAGTTGAGAAAGCCAAGGATTGGGCCATCATGCACGGAGCTCTATGCGGTCCAAGACCAGTTTCAGCCCGGATGCCCTTCAGGTAAGATTTCATATATCTGTCTATTTACATTCGATGTTTTGCATTGCATCGTTGTTGGGATGTTATATAATTGTATATATTAGCCGGCAAACTATGGGCTAAACGTCATAAGACTGTACAGTATGTTGCTTCAAACTATGTTTAATCTCACATTCACCTACAGTTCTGATCGTACCAAAATGCATTGTCATGATTACAAGCAATTTGATTAAAAATGGATATATGTCTACTCTTATCTTTTCTGGTTTG